>NC_081409.1:521796882-522096882 GCF_030272615.1 Cryptomeria japonica
ACACAATAGAAAAGATGTTTTATGACATAAACCATTAGATGGAATGGCATTACCTTGATGATTAATTCTATTATATTCTAACTTCCACATGTGAGGTGTTATTCTTCGTGGCTTTGATGTATTCTCTTCTTACCCATTGAAAAGATGTTTTTTAGTATTTTGATACTTATGATTCTTGTGGAGAAAGTGCCTATACTCATCAAACACCTGCTTTCCTAAACTTTTTGAATGACAAGATTTCATCTTTGGACCACAAACTAGACATGCAAATTTTCCCTTTGTTTGAAGACCTACAAGATAATGTATAATTGGATTAAATATGTTAATTTTTTTAATTATAACTATCATGCGCAACTTGAACACTATAACATACCACAAAAATGTGTTAGCCCCGGGGCATCATGTATTGTCCATACAAGCATTGCATCGAATTGAAATTGTCTTTGTCCTATTGGTCTAGAGATATCATACATATTGACACCATTCCATAACTCCAGCAACTCATTGATAAGAGGCTCAATATATACATTCATATCTTTAACTTGGTACTTACCTAATTGAATGAAGAAAAACATTACATAATTATTATGACCATTTTACTGCAATATTTATAATTAAATGTAGATGGCTATTAAATGATAAAATACCTAGAACAATCATTGCCAACATTATGTGCTCCCTCTTTATTGACATCCATGGAGGAATGTTATTGTTGATAATAAAAACAGGCCACACTGAGTAAATAGATCTCAACTCTCCAAATGGATTGACACCGTCCACTGCCAATGAAAGCCTAAGATTACGAGGTTCTTCTTTAAAGTGTGGCCACTTTTCCTCTATGTCCATAAATATTGAACCATCTACATGCATTCGAATAATGTCATCTCAACTTCTATTGCGTGCATGGTAATCCATAAATTGTGCCAAGCTAGTGCACTTGAATAATCATTGCATACGTGGAATAATGGGAATATAGCAAAGAACCTTGCGAGAAACCCTTTTTGTTATTTGATTTGTTTGATGTCTACTAATATGACATTTAGGGCATTCAGTTTGAAATTCATGTTGTTTTTGATATATAATATGATCATTGGGACAATCATCCATTGCTTGATATTCCATTCCAATATCTTTCATAATGGCAGATAATTCTTGGTATAAGCGAGGTAGAATATTTGATGGTGGTAACAAAAAATCACCTATCAATCTACAACAAAAAAATATAATTTGTTAATATAAAGAATATTAATGGTACAACATGATTCACCATTTATTAACTATAATGACATATATGACATACCTTAACATATGTGAGATTGTTATGTTGGATAAACCATTCATAACCTTCAAGTTCACCAACAAAAATACAACAGAGTGAAGAGTTGTCTGGGAGCATTCATAAAGGGCCTCAGATGCCTTCTCAAGTAGAGGGACATCATGAACAACATCAAGGTCATCTTCATCATCATGATCAGTTGTGCTAGTACTAAATGTGTCATGGATCAATGTATTCGTACCATCATCTTCAATTGTGTTTTGTGGCTCATGATCGTCATCTTCCATAGGATCATTATCTTCAACTTTGATATTCACACCTCCATGTTCCTCCACTTCGAAAACCATATTCTCTGGGTTGTGTTGATCCATATCATGTGCTCTGGGGTGCTCAACCTATATAAAATTGATAAACATAAATAAACCATGATCATGATCTCATCATCAAGTGATTTCTTATGTATATAAATTGTTAAAATGATATAATGAAATACTTACCAATGGATGATAATCATGTCCACCTTCAATGTCACCATGAAGCCTACAATGTTTCTTAGATGTTTGATTAGAAGTCATCTAGTCTTTAACCCCTTACAAATTTTACAGGGACAATAACATTTTCTATTACCTTTTCTTTTCAAGTTAGACCACAATCTAGGAATTGTCTCCTTATTTTGTTGTTCGCTGATATTGTCTGACATGGTCTTTCTTCACAGGAAAAATAATCAAGCTATAGAACTAGTTATACAGAAGTTGAAATGTTAGTTATGAAATCATGTTTTAGTATAATATACCAAATTAAATTACTTGAACATAGAAATTAAGAAAATTGAACCAAAACCATTTAACTCTTTTTTTTCATCTCAAAACATATCTGATGGCTTTGTGGTGATTTAGAGTAGGTGATATGCCCATTGAGAGTCATAGACCCAAGTTATAGAGAGTCATAGACCCAAGTTAGTCTAAAAGGAAAGTAACTATCCACTCCCATGCTCATGCATACTTACATGACTAATGTTACCCTTGTGTATCCTAAACATTAGAGAGACCTTATTTGACTTGTCTAATCAATGTAGTTGTTGTCCTAATATGAAATACTAAGTTCTACCCTTTCCTCTGCATCAAACTTCTCACATCATGTTTCTTCACCAAAATACACTATTCCCAATCTTCCTCAATACCCTCAATGGAGGGGCACGTATAATGGTTTCAACATACAAATTCAATGATCATACACTCCATTCTTCTAGACACCCTTGGATACATTACTTGTCTTCTAGGCTTGATAAAAATAATATGAATTGAGCTAACACCATGAGGATAGGGTCAGGTTTCATGGCAACTGATCATAATTTGTGAAGACAGGGTTCACACCTAAGTGTTGGCTCTCAACAATTCCACACTTCCAAAATTATCAGTCTCAAGACATATCTTATTGGGTCAACACTAATTGATGGCATTTTTGTCCTAATATGAAGACATATCTTATTGGGTCAAATGAGGATCTATATTATCATTTCCAAAATAGTGTTATGCATATTCACAAAAAGAAAGGTAAGTGGAAAGAGTGACATCTTGTTGTGATGTATTCACACATCGCCCCATTACAAATGGGGACCCCCACTTTTTCGCTTTCTAGGTTAGTTGTCTTGGCTTAGTTGGTTGTTGTCGAGTCTTTGTTGTTAACCCTTTGTTCATAGTTTCTCAGGAGCTAGTTGTAATACCCTAAAATTGGTAATCTAAACCATGGGCCCCTAATCTTGACAACATCACCAAGGTCCTAACCAAAGGCAACTAAATCAATTTTGAGCACATTATTAATTCTTTAATTGTCAAAAATTACATGGCAAATCAACTACTCAATATTAATTAAATATTTATTTAATTAATCAAATCATTTCCAATCAAATCATTTTGATCAATTATCCTATTTTAATTTATTAAATATCCTTGCATATTTAATTAATTAATAAATTTGCCATTCAATCATGCAAAAAGGATTAATTTATTACCAAAGATGAATTAATTTATTACAAAGAGTTGAATTGAAAATAAAACAAAAAGAATTGAATTGAGAGAGAAATCAAACTTGAGATATTATTTCTTTTTCTAAATTTAGAACTTGAAATCAGAAAAGCAATTTAATTGAATTATTGAATTATTCTCTAAAATTGGAACTCAAAGCTTTTCAGAAAAAGAAGTTCAGTTGCATTGAAAAGACCTTTTTCTTGAATAAATTAAAGAATTATCTATTTTTATCCTATATGCATGGAATTAATTTATTATTATTTTCCAATGCAACTTGGACTTCTAATTTGCATGCATTTCAATTAAACTATAATTGGAATCTATCTCAAGGTTAACTGAATCTGATTTCTCAATTATTTTCAGTTAATCCTAAATTGAGCTTTTTCTCTTGTGATTCTCTATAAATTCAATCTTCAGCTCTCATTCCAATTCACCCCAGAGATTTTTGAGAACACACTTGGAGATTATTATCATGCTAATTTTGCTCTAGAGTCATTGAAGATTATTGTGCTTTTATGATTATTTACATCCATTTTACATTCATTATTGCTTACATCCATTATTGCTTGAATTGATTATTATTGCTTGAATTATTCATCGATCTTGCATCCATATAGCTTAATATCATATAGATTAAATCATTCGTCTTGGTGTAGTCTAGTCACTGGTATTGCTTATAAAAATCTAAGAGCAATCTTATACTCACATCTTTTAGAAGGCAATTAGTCGCTTTGCTATGGTTTATTTCTTATTGATTATTGATTACTAACCATGCATATAATGACTTAATTGAAGTGTTGTTCTTGCAGCTAAAGGTTCATTTTTTCACACACACATCTCTGGTGCCCATTGTGGGGCCCGAAGACTACATTTTTTTGGCCTCCAAGACTGACTGCTTTATTTTTTGTTATTTTCTAGGTTTCAGATTTTTTGGTTTTTCGTCCGTACATCTTGTGTGACAATTTTTTTTAGACTGAAATGACAAACTACTGGTGTCGCATGAATTGCAAATATGCTATCATATGAGCAGAAATCATCTATTGTATGAGCAAACATCATCAGCAATCTTGTTTCGTACGATACTGCATCATGTCTCGTACGAGTCAGGTGTCTGTCGTACGATTCTGTATTTTCTGGTAAAAGAGGCAAATTTCATTTTTTTTTCATTTTTGATTGATTATTCTGACGATTGACCCTGACTGTTTGTTTGTCTATCTCAGAGTTTTTCATAGCCTAACTAGTTTTTGTAGAATGCTTGTCGAAGAATATGCTTGTCGCATAAAGACAATATGACTTCTGATTCGTTGTCTTTGCAGGTTGCCTAAGGAGAATCGACTAAACATCGTGTATTCTTTAAATTCATTTTTAGGAACCTAACTTGCTGTAGCATCCTAAAATTGCGACACTTGCAATTTCAACTGCATTTGGGTCTTCACGATGGCGACGCAACACGGAACCTGAATGGAGACCCCGAAACTTGCTCACGACACCAAAAACTGCATTTTTCCAGTACCCTGGCCTGATCCTCCTTGCACCTTGCTGTCCCGGGAGGTGGGACCAGAGCGCCCAGCACCCTGGTCCTTCAGGACCAGGGTGCCGCCCTGGTCCCCCAGGACCATGGCGCCCAGCGCCCTGGTCCCTGGCCCTATTTTGGGCCTGGTCTCCTATGGGACTTCGGGCCTTTTTGTTTGCAAATTGGAAAATTATCTTTCCTGGTCGGCCTAAGGTCGGGAAAATCAGTCTATTAACCCTAATTGGCAAGTATATAAACTACATTTGCCTCTCCCATTTGGGTAAGAAGGACATATGTGTACAAGCGTGGAAACTATACTCAAGCATTCAAGCATTCAAGCATTCCTTCAAGTAATTGATAATTTCAAGTCTCCATTCAAGGCTAAGTGTTGCATTCAAGACAAGGATTCAACCATTGAAGAGGAGATCACTTACTACATGCTACATACAACATACAACATACAACATACAACAAACAACAACATCTATACCTTCGCACATAAGGATACAAACATCCTTACAACAAGGTATTAGTACTTGTTTTACATTACATACATTTACATTCACAGCAATTTCTCATTTCTTGGTTAATTCCAAAATCGGGGTTTGACCTAAAGGCAAACCCCTAATCCCTAACCCCCCAATTGTCTTCGCTTTTCTGTGTGTAGGTTGCAGGTACGCGGTTGAAATTGAAGATCTGGAATCCTTGTGTAGAGACGAACAGATCCCCCTTCGTTTCGCGGATTTTTCAGAGGACCGTGTGCACGCCGGACGCCATCGTCCCATCAACTTTTGCTCAAATTTGCAGGACAGCGCCGTCTCGACATTTTACTGCTAATTCCAGGTCCGCAGCTTCATCCTATATCCCTAACTTAGTTTATAAGAGAATCTTTCTCACTTTCTATGCATTCCTAATTCAATCTTTCTATCTACATTCTTTACAAAAGAGGGTATCCTTGCTATCACAACCCTTGAAACTCATATAGAATCCAATCTTGCATTGCGTGGGATTGGATCTTGTGGGTTTCAACCCCTCTTTTGAATGTAAAGTCCCTCCTAAGTGAAAACCATCAACCCTAGTGACTCTCCCTTCTCTCTCCTCGGAGTTGGGGAGGGGAGAACGACTAGGGTTTGACTTTTCCGCTTTACATTTTGGTGAACCCGACATGAACATCCTTTCTGATTATTCATAGTTAGATCTGAAAATTGGATTCCTTGATTACATTTCCATGTTTGATCTTTGGCAAAATTTTAGAGGTTAATTGCATAAAAACCCTAAATTTTCTTTTTAAGTAATTAAACTTGTGAAGTGTTTAATTGTTAATGCTTGTTTCAGATCTGCCCTTCTATTACAAATTATCAATTCATATTTGTGCTTTAATTTTGAAAATTAAGTGGTTAAGTGTCAAAACCCTAATTTTTGAAACCCTCTTGATTCAACCTTTGTCCGACAATTTCACTGATCAAAACACCTCCAAATCAGCTGTAACTTTGGATTCCACAATAAAATCATAATATCTTTCATCCCTGAAAATTTGGAAAAAAGTTGCGAGGACCGTGTGCACTCCGAGCGCCATCATCCTTGACATTTTTTCTGAAATTTCGGGAGCGAGATCTTACTGTATTTTTCTGCTAAAATCCAGAATTTTGGCTGATTTTGTCAATTTTAACACCTTCAAAATTACAGTCAAAGTTGGTCTAGCGATTGCTTGGATTGAGGCTTCTAATCATTCAAAAATTGTTGAAATTGAAATTTGTGTCAAAATTGTGTTTTCTACAGTCCTAAATCTAAAAAGTGTGTTAGCATTCATTTGAAATTTCAGTGATTTATTCAAATTTTCGCAATTTGTGACTTTTGAAATTAAGTGCTTAATTACAACAACTTTGATTTCCGCTTTCAAAATTGAATTTTGCGTGAAATTGAGTCAATTTTTAAATTTCAAAACTTGCATTTCTTTTGGTATTCCCTCTAAAATCATAAAATTCAAAATTTCAGTTTCCCTCTCTTTTTCAAAATTCAAATTTTGCATTTTTCGACAATCTTGGTAGGGTTCAATTTTGAGATTGCAACTTTAATTTGGCCTATCTACAGATCGTAAAATCACTCAATTTTTTCAGGTTAGCTGTAAAATCATCATAACTTTCATCCCTACAAATTTCGAAAAAAGTTGTGAGGACTGTGTGCACCCCGAGCGCCACGGTCCCAGACATTTTTTCTGAAATTTTGGGAGTTTGTCCTGATTGTATTTAACAGCTTAAATCTGGAAGATTGGCTGGCTTTACTGAAATTTGCTACCTCTAAAAATTCAAAATCTTCCCTCTCTCTTTAGTGCATGAGTTTTACAACAGTAAGCCCTACTTACACTATTCCCGTTAGACGAAGCCTTAGAATTAAGTCCTTCCAATGTTTAATTACTGAGGAGATGGAACCTAATTTGAATGGTCTTTTTAATGAGGACATGGGTAATTCCTCTAATCCTCTTAATGATGAAGAAGCTCTCCATGAGGTTTCTGTAGAACAACTTTCAAAATTGGATAACCAATTTGATGATTTTCGACAATGGATGTCTCAAGAATACCCCGATAGTCAAGCTCTTCCTTTAATTGAGGGTCTAAAACGTATGCTTCAAAGTGATAAGAATGGAATTGATATTTTGCGTGGTATTGCACACATTGTGGATTCAAATGTGATGCCTATGAAAAGTTGTGCCGAAACCTTAGGGTATACACAACCTCCTACTCAAGTCAATCATTCTATTCCTTTGACGACTCCTATTGCTAGTATACCTACTTTTACATCAAACATAATGACTACTTCAACACAAGACATTCCTCCTATGATCACCAGTCATGGGGGCAATCCCTCTTCTTCAATTAACCCTCTTCCTTCATTCAATCCGACTTCTTCATTCATTCCTTCAATGAGTGTTCCTCTTATATCTCCATAAATGAACATGACGCAAGGGGGCAATTCATTTAACCCTTCCATTCCTCCTTGTAGTGTTCCTCCTTTCCAATCATCTCCTATGACTAACTATCATAGTATCCCACCACCTTACTCTCTACCTTCTTTCAATAACATAACACCTCCATCACAATCTAACACATCTAATATGAACTCTTCGACTGAAGCGACCATTAACAATCTTGCACAAACTGTCTCTTCTTTACAACAACAAATTGCCTCTATGAATCAATCTAAGTTTAGTGTGCCCACATTTGATGTTGCGAGTCCACTTTCTCTTGACATTGTTCAAGCTATCCCCCCTAAACATGTTGAAATTCCGCATTTGGAGCTTTATAATGGTAAGGGTGATCCTCTAACACATGTTTAGACCTTTCAAACAATATGTACTGATTTTGCTTATGACCAAAGGTTGCTTGCAAAACTGTTTACTAGAACATTAAGAGACAAAGCCCTACAATGGTATTTCTCGTTGCCTTCCTATTCTATTACTTCTTTCGAACAACTTGCAAATGCTTTCATTCAACAATTTCAAAATAATATAAGTCCTAAAGTTACTTTGATTGATTTAATGCATTGTAAACAAGGTGTTAAAGAAAAAGTGACTGATTTCATTGGTAGATATAAGCATTTGTATGCTCAAATTTCTTTTCCAGTGCCTGACAATGATATTCAAAGAATCTTCATTTCTAATTTACAAAAAGACATTAGAGAAAAACTCCTGTTTTCTGAGTTTACTTCTTTCCAACAGTTGTGCGCAACTCTTCACAATTATCAACTGACTGTGAGTCAAATGGAACAATCACATCCTATGGCTCCGAGTGATAAGGGTGATAGTAGTCAACAACCATTTGGGAAGTTTAAACCGAACAGAGAGTCCATTAAATTCAATGAAAACATCATCAACAACAATGTGAATGCAGCATCAGGTGTGCTTCCTATTTCTAAGTTTTTCAAGAGAGAAAGAAAGTTTACTCCTTTGAATGAATCATTGCATAGTATTATGAATAAGTTATTGGAACAAAATGTGCTTACTCTTCCTCCTATAAGGCAAATTGATCCTGCAAAGATTAATTCACCTTATTTTGATAACAAATCTTTTTGTCAATTTCATCGTCAACCTGGGCATGATACTGAAAAATGTTTTTCTTTAAAGGGTAAAATTCAAGATTTGATTGATAATAATACTATCTCTGTTTCTAGAGTGAATGATAAAGGCAACACATCTATAGCTCCTCCAAACCAAAATCTTCAGATTTTTACTGATCCATTGCCTTCTCATACCTCTAATGCGATTGATACTACTGATTCCTCTGTCTCACCTGATGATCTCGTGTCTATGACTCCGAATGTGATTAACTTTGTGGAGCAGCAGAAAATCCCTAAAGAACCTTCCATCACATTTGATTCCAGTGAAACTATCAGGGCACCTGATGGTCCTTTATATATAGTTGCAAAAGTCAAGAACACACCTTGCCGTGGAGTGCTTATTGATCCTTCTTGTATGGTTAACGTTATTACTGAAGAATTTCTTTTTACTTTGCAATTGAATCAAGTGATCTATGACAAAACAGATGTGATTGTGAAATTATTTGATGCATTTTCTTCTCCTGCAATTGGTTCTATTACATTACCTATTGAGGTCCGTAACAAATCCCTTGATGTGAACTTTGCTATTATTCCATCTTTCGAACAATTTCGTGTGAAGCTTGGCTATCCTTGGCTATCTTCCATGAAAGCTATTGCTTCTCCTATTCACAAGTGTTTGAAATTTCCCCATAATGGTGAAGTTGTTACTGTCAATCATAGTCTCTTTAAACCAGCTGAAAGAACTTCTAGCGTTCCTATTGATTACTTTTGGCCTAAACAATTCCAATCTCTTCCTCCGCGAAGTGATCATCTTTTCAAATCTTATCAAAAGTGGAAAAAATATATGATCCTATCTCTAAGTGAACCTAGAACACCCAAACTTGATATTCCTATCATTCTTGAGAAGGAAGTTCTTCCTTTGAAAGATAAAACCAATGTCTTTCCTCAAGAAAATTCCCAACCCATTCCTATGGATGTGACTATGCCTATATCTAATAAACCTCCTAAGAGTAGACCTATACCTCCTCATCATGATGGACTTGGTCTCCTTTCTAAACCAAATATTTCTCCCTTATATGGAGCAGTTCCTCCTCCTTCCTCTTATGGAGAGAAGAGACCTTCCTCTTCTCCTATTGTTCAACCTAAGAGACCACAACCTAAACACCCAAGTGATAAGGATGAGAACATTCCTCCTCCTCAATCTTCTCAACTTCCTACTAAGACTAGACGAAATCGTTCGGCACATGAACGCCGACGAAAGCGTCGTCTTAGAGCTCAGGCAGCTGTCTCTCAAACTTTGCAATCCCCAAAAACACCTTCAACAAGCATTATTCCATTTTCTCCTCAGCCGACGATTGAGCCGAAATCTCCTAAACATAAGATGCATGATGGTCTTGATCCTGTGCGAGTTAAAGACCCTATCTTTATAAATCTTGATGATGATATAGATGAAAATGCTATTCATGATGCAAATGTTACTCTTGTTCATTCTGATAGTGAATATGAATATGTTGATGTTGATAACCATTTATCTAATGAATTTTCTAAAGCACTTATCCTAGCTCCTAGACAAGAACAATGTGGCTCGGAACATGAACATAGCCCTTGTTTGGATCTTGTGATAGCTCCATCTGCTGTGTTGGATGTTCTTCCTCTAGCGTGTTCCCTACCTTCCCAAAACATTGATCAGCAAGATCGGGGGGGTAGATGACGTGCTAGACTAGTTTCATTAGCATAGCAGATTCTCTCCCCCTCTCTTTTGTTACTTCTTCTATATGTTATTCTCATTCTTCTATTTGTTGTCCTTAGTGTTGTCTACTTGAGGACGATGCAAAGCATTGAGATCTCTCAATCTCTCTCATGTTGACTCAAAAGACACATGTGTTCCCTTCTTCTAGGTGACCTTCCTTGATTGGGGAATGAAGAACAATTATGCATACATACATATGATATACATGAATTATCATACAGCATACTGACCCCGAGGAAAGCGAAGTCACCTTGTGCTTTGTGTTTTGTGTCTATTATCCTTGGGCTTATCTCACACTTGGGGGCTAAATCCTTGTGATAACGTGATCCTTTCTCATTCTTATATGTATTACTACCTTAAAGCAATCACCCCCGGTGAGGCGTGTGCGATCGCTTTAACATAGGGGGGCATACATCCCGTTCATATCTTTTCAAGATACTTGAAAATTTCTTGACAAATTTAGCTTTGCCTTGAAAATTTTTGATATCTTTCTTGCATGACTCATAGTGAGGGAACCTTACTACTGACAGTCATGGTTCTCCCTCATGATCTTCCCTTTTACTTTGTTAATCGAAGTCGTAAGATCCTTAGTCCACTGGGGGCTTGGTGTATCTTGCCTCCTTGACATGGTGAAAGTCTTTCAATGTTGTTTCCTTGTACTTTACCGGAAGTATGAGCATATGCCTATACTCCCACTAAAGTGGGGGCTAAATGTAGCGTCCTAAAATTGTGACACTTGCAATTTCGACTGCATTTGGGTCTTCACGATGGCGACACAACACAGAACCTGAATGGAGACCTCGAAACTTGCTCACGACACCAAAAACTGCATTTTTCCAGTACCCTGGCCTGATCCTCCTTGCACCCTGCTGTCTCAGGAGGTGGGACCAGAGCGCCCAGCGCCCTGGTCCCCCAGGACCATGGCACCCAGCGCCCTGGTCCCTGGCCCTATTTTGGGCCCAGTCTCCTATGGGACTTTGGGCCTTTTTGTTTGCAAATTGGAAAATTATCTTTCCTGGTCGGCCTAAGGTCAGGAAAATCAGTCTATTAACCCTAATTGGCAAGTATATAAACTACATTTGCCTCTCCCATTTGGGTAAGAAGGACATATGTGTACAAGCGTGGAAACTATACTCAAGCATTCAAGCATTCAAGCATTCCTTCAAGTAATTGATAATTTCAAGTCTCCATTCAAGGCTAAGTGTTGCATTCAAGACAAGGATTCAACCATTGAAGAGGAGATCACTTACTACATGCTACATACAACATACAACATACAACATACAACATACAACAAACAACAACATCTATACCTTCGCACATAAGGATACAAACATCCTTACAACAAGGTATTAGTACTTGTTTTACATTACATACATTTACATTCACAGCAATTTCTCATTTCTTGGTTAATTCCAAAACCGGGGTTTGACCTAAAGGCAAACCCCTAATCCCTAACCCCCCAATCATCTTCGCTTTTGTGTGTGTAGGTTGCAAGTACGCGGCTGAAATTGAAGATCTGGAATCCTTGTGCAGAGACGAACAGATCCCCCTTCGTTTCGCGGATTTTTCAGAGGACTGTGTGCACGCCGGGCGCCATCGTCCCGTCAAATTTTTCTCAAATTTGCAGGACAGCGCCGTGTCGACATTTTACTGCTAATTCCAGGTCCGCAGCTTCATCCTATATCCCTAACTCAGTTTATAAGTGAATCTTTCTCACTTTCTATGCATTCCTAGTTCAATCTTTCTATCTACATTCTTTACAAAAGAGGGTATCCTTGCTATCACAACCCTTGAAACTCATATAGAATCCAATCTTGCATTGCGTGGGATTGGATCTTGTGGGTTTCAACCCCTCTTTTGAATGTAAAGTCCCTCCTAAGTGAAAACCATCAACCCTAGTGACTCTCCCTTCTCTCTCCTCGGAGTTGGGGAGGGGAGAACGACTAGGGTTCAATTTTTCTGCTTTACACTTGCTATCTAGTTAAAGAACAAATTTATATTTTGTGCTTTTAGAAGATTCTGAGAGGTAGGAGAGTATGCTCTTGTCTTTCTCTAGACAATCAGAAATCCAGACCCTTGAGGCTTTTTCTTTGTTTGAGATTTGTACATCTTTAGCAGGCCTACCCTCCCGAGGGGTTGAAAAACTCTTAAAGCTATTACGACTGGTGTGAGGGGAACGACCTAAGTGGGAACGACTAGATGCCAAGTACTCCAGCCCACTATAAAATAAACGTGATTTGATGAAAATCAAGTCAACAGTAGTGCTCGAGAATATCTCTCCTTCGTACCTTCGGGTATATTAAACCTTGGTTTTCAAGGTTGGGAGACCTCTTAATTGAGTTTATTCCTCGACGCACCAAACAAATCCCTGACTAAATCCAATTTAAAATTAGAAGCTACCCGGTTCATCTCCAGAAGGGGGATAATCTTTGTGCAAGAGAGATAGTAACTCTCCCAAGATACTTGTCATTTCATGCCCCCATTAGCATTTGGAGTCGGATAATACGGTGTTGAGAATCCATTGCGTGAGACTCAATAGCCATATTCTGATTAGCTATTGGGTGTGTACCTGAGTCTACAAGAAAAGGTTTTCTTTCCTCACCAAATTCCTTAGGGTTTGCATGTTGTGATTGGAGTCACTATACATACTACTTATTTTAAGTGTTTTTCATCCCTGAAACAAAAACTGAAATACCAAAAATTGGTGAAGACCAAAAACTAGTCCATTCTAAGTCAAAACTATGTCCGTGTTAGAAACTAGTCCATTCTAAGTCGAAACTCTGTCTGTGTTAGAAACTAGTCCATCCTAAGTCAAAACTCTGTCTATGTTAGAAACTAGTCCATCCTAAGTCAAAACTCTGTCCGTGTCAGAAACTAGTCCATCTTAAGTCAAAACTCTGTCTGTGTCAGAAACTAGTCCATCCTGAGTCGAAACTCTATCCATGTCAGAAACTCTATCTATGTCAGAAACTAGTCCATCCTAAGTCGAAACTCTATCCGTGTCAGAAACTAGTCCATTTTTAAGTCAAAAATCTGTCCATGTTAGAAACTAGTCTATCCTACTCAAAAAGCAGTCCATCTAAGAATTGGTCATACTTAGTTATCATACTCAGCAATCAAAAAATCTCAAAATTTCTAGGCTCTATCCTGTGAACAGTCATACGAGTCTGATAATTCATCATCCTATATCACATCCTATGTCATATGAGTCTTCTTTTTTGTTGTCCTAGACCTAATCCTATGTCGTACAAGTCATTTTATTCTGTCATCTAACTCTGTATCCTGTGTCATACAAAACAGAACTGCTTTGAGTCTTTTGTCATCCTCCACATGCCCATTTGTCATACGATATGAGGCAGTAACTCATACGAAACAAAACTATTGTCGTCCTGTAGCTGCTAAATTATCGTCTGGTCTAGAAAATCCTGTCATATGAGTCTTTGGTTTTGTCAGAACAGAATAGTCAAACTTGCCTAGAAATAGCTTACAGCAAACATAATACTAGTTATCATTTTCCTGAGCATAAATAGATCAAGATAGTGTACCTCTGCCATTTGTGTTGCATGATTTGGTTGATCACCTTTCAACTAGTTCAATCAACTACCTATCAAATTTTAGTCACTTAGATAACATCTTATATAGGATAGATCATTCCTGAAACCAGACTGAATCTTACACTACGCTTAGAATCAACTTAGATAACATCTTAGATAGGATAGATCATTCCTGAAATCAGACTAAATCTTAGTTGTCTCTCCCAAACAATACTCTAAACAGAACAACTAGCTCTGAAATTGATCTTGACCTCTGCATCACAAACACATTTAGGTCACACAAATCCATAAAGATGCCTATTCAAACCAGGAGTTCTCGTAAGAAACAAGCCAAAGGCAAAGAACAAACCTTCACCTATCAAGATAATCCATTTTACATGAAGGATCCACTCATTGACATGCCATCGTCATTAGGCGGACCAATTTTTGATGAACCGAAATCTCCCACTATATATGAGATAGAATACAATGATGGAAACAAAAATGACCGTAATATTCCCAAAAATCATAATGACTCCTCATCATCAAGTGAGATTGACGAAGATGCTGAACCTCCAGAAAAAGAAATCCTTGACTGTTAGAAAGACAAACTTTAGAAAAATGATGAAAACTATCATGACCCGAGAAAAGGAAGACTCTTTCCTAGAACTAGCAAAACAAGGTGCCAAACTTCCTATTGGATATGATGTTGAGACACTTGTTACTAAAAGGAAAGACTCACCTATACTCATGGTACACAAACCGTTACTAGCTTTGAGGATGGAGGTCACGGAACTGAAGAATAAGGACAAGTCCCCAAAATAATATTCTCTGGAAACAATATGTCCCTTTCCATTTGACAAGAATCTACACATGCCTCCATATCCTTCATGAGTGGAAATCCAAAAATTTGACAAATATGACGGTACCTCAGATCCTCAAGATCATGTTAAGGAATTTAGTGTTGCTTGTATGGAATTCATGCACGATCAAACGTACCTCATGCGTCTCTTCCCAAGGAGTTTAGGGGGTCAAGCAATGGAATGGTTCTCAAGTCTACCCAAAGGAATAAAAACATTGGAAGAACTAATCCAACTATTTTTACAATAATACTCATACAACATTCGACATCCTGTGACTATGATCGATCTTTGTAATACTCAACAGAAAATAGGGGAACCTCTTCTTACTTTTCTCCAATGCTGGAGAAAGATGTTCTCAAGTACCCACGACCTATTCCAGACTCTGAGAAAATGGATATATTTGTCAATAACTTGGTCCTCGAACTGAAATATAGCGTACAAATGCAAGTACACCCATCATTTAAAAAAATGGTAGATAATGCCATTCAAAGGGAAAATGTGCTCATAAAGAAGGGAGATATCACACCTTGGAAAGAAACACAAATAGGATCTAGCTCTAAAGAGAAGAACAAGTATTGGAAATTTGGCAAAGATAACAACAAGAATGTTGTTAATGATGGAGTAGTAGACACTGTCAAAACCAACTCAAAATCTACAATATTCAACTTGGCTAGTGGTACACAAGCACTTAAAGCTGTTGAGATTGCAGCAGAGAATTCACCAAAGAAAACAAAGGAATGGTTCAAAGAAAAGCCTTGGCTTTCCAAACCTAAGCGTGATTTTAGTCCTCTTGAAGAATCATATGAATCCGCTTTCAAAACTCTATTGGAAAACAACTTGATAACACTACTAGATAACTCCAGACCATATGATCTAGAAGTCAAACAAAGATAGTGGAGAGAAAATGAATACTGTGACTTCCATCGGAATAAGGGTCATAACATAAACAATTACATGAAGCAAAAACGTAAGATTCAAGATCTCATAGATGCTGGTAAATTTTTTGTTGGGAATCATCCAACCAATGCTAATCATAAAGCATTTAAAGACCCTTTGCCTGCTTACGAACAAGGTGATTCCTCAAAGACCAAAGGAGGTGACAAGGTAAATTATACTTATGCCAGCCAGGACAACGCTATCAACATGACTGAACCTTCACACTCAAAATATTGCAATGTGATTATAGTTCAAGATAAACCAAATGAATCATGATATGCGAGAGCTCTAACCTGATCTCAAAAGAAAGTTACCCTCCAAGGAGCTAGTTCTTCCAACCTGGCTCAAGAAACATCAAATCCAACAGCCTTGCCAAACAAACAAAAGGAATCAACCTTGGACAAATTTAAAAGATTAACCTCATCATCATCCACTAGATACAGCGTGGTTGAATAGTTAAAAAGGGCAAATGCTCAAATTTCAATTTTTGAATTGCTACAATTCTCATCTGCTCACAAGGAAATCCTAGACAAAGCATTGCTCACTACCAATGTTCCAAAAGATTTAGACATTGATCGGTTTCAGTCTATGGTGGGTCATCTGACTTCACCTCACTATTCGACCTTCTCTGAAGAGGATGACAATTCATTAAATCATCCACATAACTAGTCATTGCATATTGAAGCCATGATCCACAAACACAGAGTTAAACATGTTTTGATAGATGGAGGCATGGGGTTGAATATTTATACTTATCATCTACTTACACAACTAGGATTCTCTGAAAATGTCATTGATCCAGGCAAGAAAATAACAATTAAAGCCTATGATGAAGAAGAGAGGACCTCCAAAGGTTTGGTATCATTACCAATCAGAGTGGGACCAGTAGAGAGAGATGTCCTTTTCAAGGTTCTCGATATTCCATTGTCATACAATATAGTACTGGGTAGGCTGTGGATTCATGAAATGAAGGCAGTACCGTCAACATATCACCAATGCTTAAAGTTTCCTTATAATGGAGTTGAAGTCAGTATTCCTGCTGATACAAATGTCATCTGTAATGCATTGACAAAAGGTGCAGATACTTTTGTGCCTCATAATAGGGCAGCCTCTCTAAATGAAGATCTAGAAACATTGATGAAAAACTTACAAAAGAGATTGAAGATTATAGATACCGGCATGGATGGCTACAAGATAGATCCAGTACTATCATTAGTTTCTCTCCCTCCATCACCAAAACAGTTGGGCAAGCCATCAGAGGCTATGAGAACACAACTTCGGCTCCAAATACTATATATGATGGTCTCTTTATACAGTCTTCTACCTCCTTGGCGGATGAAATAGAAGAGGATGTTGTGCTTAACTGGCTCTTTAAGGAAGATAGTCCAAATGAGGAGGTACGACATTGTGAGATTTCCTCAAACCAATATGGTCGTGGTTATGAAATGATTCAGCACATGGGGTACTCAGGTACTGGTCCTTTGGGCAAACAAAAAGAAGGTATTACTGAACCAATTCAACTACAAACCAAATCCACAAATGATAAGGCTAGACTGGGATACAATCCTAAAAAGATATCAGACCAAAAACATGTTTCTAAGTCTAAGTGCTCGAAAAAGATATCACCTTTAACATTACATGAAGCAGACACTAAACAAACAAAAGTAGAGTGTAGAAAAGAGAAAGAGGAATCAATAGTCAAGAAAGAAGAAATAGTCAGTGCTCAAGCTTTGACGGTATCAGCTATGATAATACAAGAAGTTGAGGTTCCTGAGGATATAAGAGATGAAGTTGTAAGAATCAAAGAATTGTTTGCACCATTAAAAGTTCCAGTCACATATACTGGCAGGCAATAAGTAGATGATCCAGAGACCGATTCAAACGAGTATGAATGGGGTCCTGACTATCTTTCAAACACATTCACTATAGAAACTCCAGAAGAATCTAGTGGTGTCATAGATGATACTCAAGAGCTGATGCACATAAAACTAGAGAAGGAAATACAAGAAATTAGACAAAAGAGGCAAGCAAATTATGAACAAGGATTGAAAGAAGTAACAATACAAGAAAGCTTCTCATCTATGTGCCCTTATCCTAAAATAGAACAAATTAGTTATAGTACTACATAGGAAGAGTTAGAAGCTACAGAACAAGAACCAGTCATCAGTCTAGAAGAAGCTAAATGGAGTAGATGACAAAGAATCACAGAAACAATGAGATCATGTCAATAGGTGTGTCAGATACAAATGACAAATGAACCACAACATGAAGGAACTTGTAGCATTAAAGATGTTAGTATTGATACTATACATATGCTTACTAAATCACTTGAAATAGACTTGGAAAATTCATTCAATGACTTTGATGACTTTGATGACAGTCCTGTTCATGATGATACCCACTCAGCCTCAAATTCTGAATCATCTGATACAAACAATGAAAAGTTGCCTACTAGTCTTATTGTTGTTAAGCCATGATATGATGTCCAGTCTGACATAGTAAATGATGTTATAAGTATGTCTATTGGATTAGATCGATTAAATATTAACGTGAACTTTAATAATGATGATCTGACTCTTCCTGGTCTTGAGACACTTATGCAAGGTATTATTCTAGAACTCAACTTTTCGATCCGCAGTTGTGATAACAATACCGTGAACACTCTTGAACCTATCCAAAATTTGTCCTTAGTACATCCCGAATTTATTGACTGTACTTTACATAATCAACCCATGGATATACCTACTTTTGCTAATGACTATACATTATCCTATTATCTCAATGCAGTTGAACCTATAAACTCTTCCACTAGTGAACAAAGTGAAAATATGACTGAAGTGGATATCAAGTATCTTAGTCGCAAAAACAAGAAAAATAAAAATAAAAGATCTAATGGTGAAAACCACATTGTGGTGGTGTGAGAATCTAAAAAAGAGAAAATAAAGGATGTACCTAAAGGTGAAAACCTCTTTGAGGTGCCTAAAGGTGAGATACTTGGTATACTACCCAGTCATTTTCAGGAGCGGTCTTCCATATTGATCGAGCCAACTCAACTAATGAATATTGGGAATCAAGAGACACCACAAATTATTCACATAGCTCAATCACTATCAATAGAGGAATTGAAGGATTTCACTCAGCTATTCTTAGAGAAGAAAATAATCTTTGCATGGACGTACTCTGATATGCCAGGCTTGGACCCTGATCTCATTATGCACCATCTCTCAATCACACCAGGAGTAAAACATGTTAAGCAAAAATTTTGTAAGATGCACCCGCATGTAGCATTATTGGTCAAAGCTGAACTAGAGAAACTGCTCAAAGCTAGATTTATCAGAGCAATAGATTATGCTGAATGGATTTCCAACATAGTGCCTATGTCGAAGGCAGATAAATCTATCAGAGTTTGTACAAGTTTTAGAGATCTCAACAAAGCATGTCCAAAAGATGACTTTCCATTGCCAAATATTGATATGATAGTCGACATGACAGCTGGGTATGAGATGTACTCACTAATAGATGGATTTTTTGGCTACAATCAGATTAAAATTGCTCCTAGAGATCAAGAAAAGACAGCTTTCACATGTGCATGGGGAACCTTTTGCTGGAATGTTATGCCATTTGGGTTAAAGAACACAGGGACGACCTATCAAAGAGCAATTACAACTATCTTTCATGACATGATGCATAAGAATATGGAATATTATGTTGATGAAACCTTAGTAAAAACTATGAAAAGATCAATGCATATTCAAGAGTTAGGTCCTATACTTGACATAATGGAAAAGTTAAAGCTCCGATTAAATCCAAAGAAGTGTGCATTCGGAGTGACATCTGGTAAACTACTTGGCTACATCATTTCAAAGAAGGGCATCGAGGTTGATCCTGAGAAGGTCCAATCTATAATGGAAATGCCACCTCCAAAGAATATTAGTCAAATGAGAAGTCTACAGGGACGTCTCCAATCCATTGGAAGATTCATTTCTCAACTAGCAGACAAGGCTCAACCTTTTACAAAAGTATTGAGAAAAGGAATAATATACAACTGGGATTAGCAGTATGAACAACATCTTCAACAGATAAAAGAGTACCTATCTAATCCACCGATATTGATGCCACCTATTCAGGGTGAGCCACTAATCTTATATATATCAGCAACTGATTCATCATTGGGGGCACTTCTAGCGCAACACGATGACAACAAAAAGGAAAGAGCTATTTATTACATCAGCATGACATTGGTGTCTTATGAAATGAGCTACAGTATAATAGAAAAAGCATGCTTGGCATTAGTTTTTGCATCAAAGAAACTGAGGCACTATATGCTAGCACATTCAGTCAAGTTGATGGCCAAAATCGATCCACTCAAGTATCTTCTTAATAAAGCAACACTCACTAGAAGATTGGAAAAGTGGGTAATGATCCTTACAAAGTTTGAAATTGAATATGTGGAATGCAAAGCCATAAAAGGACAGGTGATTGCTGATCAACTTGCTGAAGCTCCACTTGAGGATACTCAACCACTACACATCGAGTTCCCAGATGAATCAATAATGCATCTTACTCAACAACCCTGGAAGATGTTCTTCGATGGTTCCTTTACTCAAAATGGTTCAGGTGCTAGCATATTATTCATTACTCCTTGGAAGTATTCAATCCCAAAGTCTTACAAGATTATGTTTCCCTACACAAACAATATTGCAGAATATGAAGCTTTGGTGAATGGAATAAAACTAGCTATTGAATGCAAGGTTGCTGAATTACATATCTATGGAGATTCTCAGCTGGTTATCAATCAGATCAATGATACATATCAGACTTGAGATGAGAAATTGATGCCTTACAAGAGGATGGTGGATGATCTCAAGAAGTACTTTGCTTTTGTATCATTCCAACAGATTCCTAGATCAACGAACAGAGCAGCAGATGCTATGGCCACCTTGGCATCTATACCTGAGCTACAAGAGTCCAATTTTCACTTTGATTTCCTGGTGGAAGAGTTATATTACCCTGCTTATGATTCTCCTGAGACCCAAATAGTCTATTCTATTATTGGACATGACTCATCCTGATACAGCCACATCTATTTCTATTTATGCAATCAAATTATCCCTGAAAACCTTACTCGTAATGAGAAAAGAAACCTAACTCGGAACACTTCGTAGTATGTTATCATAGCTAACGATTTATTTAGATGAGGTTTGGATGGTACATTGCTTAGATGTCTAGAAATTGAAGAATCTAAATGTGCATTATCAAAAGTCCATGAAGGTATTTGTGGATCTCATTCGAATGGTTTTACTTTAGCTCAGAAATTATTATGGGCTGGCTACTACTAGCTAGATATGGAAAAAGACGCTATTAAATTTTCTAAGACTTGTGAGAAATGTCAGCTTCATGGAAATCTTAGACATGCCCCAGCAAGGGACCTCATACCATTTATAGCACACTAGCCTTTTCAGCAATGGGCCTTTGATCTCATTGGTCAGATATATCCGACTTCATCCAACGGACATAAATTCATTATAAATGCCACTGAGTATTTCACCAAGTGGGTAGAGGTAGTTCTGCTCACCAAAGCAACTAGTAAACAAGTTGCCTTAGTCATCCTAGACTATATAATTTGCAGGTATGGGATACCTTCATCCATCGTGACTGATAATGGAGGAGAATTCAAGAATAAAGATCTGGACGAGCTTTGTGAGAAATTCAAAATAAAGCAACACTGGTCATTAGTATAGTACCCTCAAGGTAATGGACAAGCTGAGGCATCTAACAAAAACCTACTGACTATCTTGCACAGAACAATGAACAAGTCTGGGAAGGATTGGCATCTGTAGCTCAATCCTGCACTATGGGCTTACAAAACCAGTATCAGAACACCTACTGGGGCTACACCTTTTTCTTTGGTGTATGGGTCCAAAGCAGTATTACCTATTGAAGTAGAAATACCATCTCTAAGAGTTTCGTTGCAAGGTCTTGTTACTGATGAAGATCATAAAATATCTAGATTGCAAGAACTCAAATTGCTGGATGAGCATCAGCAAGTGGTGTTTGATCATCTCAGAGTGTATCAGAAGAGAATGTCCAGAGGGTATAACAAGAAAGCTAGACAAAGAGAATTTCAAGTTGGTGACCTAAATCTGAGAGAGAATCCAAAAAATCAATAATTTCACGACAATAAAGGGAAGTTTGAACCCAACTGGCTGGGTCCCTATATTGTTACTACTGTATTCGGCTATGGTGCCTATCAACTCTCAAATTCAGAAGGAGAACAACTTCGTGAATCTATTAACACCATCCACTTGAAGAAATTCTTCGCTTAGCACTCTCTACTCCAACAAACTTGTATAGTTGGGAAAAGTCCTGAAAAAATCCTAAAAATCAGAAAAAGTCCTGAAGAAATCCAAAAAAAAGAGAAAAAAGAGAAAAGAAAAGAAAAATAAATAAAAGAGAGAGAAATTTCTCTAGTGAAAACTTGGTAAACAGGCACCTTGGTAAAAAAATATAAATGAATCTCTGCCAAGCAGGTGAAAACCTGGAAAATAGGTGCCTCTTGTACTCAAGTGCTCCATCTATCAATGCAACGTTGGCATTTCCTGCTTTCAAGCATCTTTTGCTTTCATTTGTACATATTTTCAGTCACTTTTGTGACATCCTGGTTTGTTGGAACCCTCATGACTTGAAACTGATCAACATTCTAGTCTTAGGTTACTCGACAGAGCACATTACATATCCTAAGTAGTGTCAACCAAGTCATTCTTCTGTCAGTGAAACCTGGTTGTCCACTCTGAGTCAGTTACCTATCTCCTAACTACCAAAGAGTTTATCATTGAGTTCACAAGTAAAACAACATAACGGAAAACAATTACTAAACAGTTTGAGCTATGAATGAAAATTTTCTTTGTATGCTGTCTTTTATATTGATTTTTGATTATTATCCCTCTGATTAACTCGAGGAAGTCTATTGTGACTAAGAGGAGCAAGGATTGGGGGCATAATATTTTCTTTGTTTTTTGCTTGTAGGAATGATCTCGATGATCTGGAAACATATAAATTAGCTGGGTGTCTGTGATAAGAGCCTTCACATCAAGGTGAAATCGCCTCACATACCTCAACTCCGCTTATTTGTATGCTATAGGAAGGTCCATATCATTTCTTTCTTTGTTTTGAGGGAATTTCTTTATGATGCAATTCAGGTCCCTACGAAATCTATCCAAGGATATGAACGAAAAAAGGGTCACTGCGGACAAGATAATTAAAATTGCACATCGAAAAAGAAAGGAACTCTAACTTGCCTGTTGTGTTCGTTATGCTCAGTGATGAATATTAAGTATTTTAAATCCAGTGACTAGGTTTAGGTTGCATTTCGCATATAATTTTTCATTTCATTTTGCATTTTTGTGAATCTAGAGTGATTTCGGTATAGTAATAATCTCTTTATCTTCTGAATGAGAGCTGAAAGCATCATCATTTCTTACGCTAAGTGGTCTTTTTTATCATTATTTCTTCGATTGAGTACTTGTGTTTTGAGATGTTTAGTTGCATACATTACATTTCATATAGATTCATTCATTTCATTATTATTCATTTACATTGATCTTATTGCATAGAAAAACAAAAAAATTGCATTACTCATTACTCATTACTCATTTTCATTCATTTATTTGCATATGAAAAGAAACCAAAAAAAAAATAGACATCCATATTCATTTGCATTACATACATTCAAGATGAAATAAATGCATACATATAGAATAAAGCATATAGAAACATCTCATAGTCGATTGACACAAGTACAATGACATCAAAATGGATCTCGTATATATATATATATATATATATATATATATATATATATATATATATATAGTCAAGTATAAGGGTACAAAATGATGTCTAATGACATATACAAACTCCCATCAGAACAAGAATCATATCGGCTACAAAAAAATGGGTGTGTCTACAAAAAATATCCCAGCTACAAAAAGAATCATCTAGCTGGTGCCCTCTCCCTCATTGCCTGGTGGAGGAGGAGGAGCTTGATGCCCGGGATCCTGGCGTGGTGCTCGTGCTCCCTCTGATCTAGCCATATACTGTTAATAGGGTTGCACCTGCTGTGCAACAGGAACTAGGACACTATATGCCGCCACATAATATGCTGCCCTACTGCTCTAGAGAAGCACCTCCTATCATAGAGACTCTATCTCTGCTCTCGACTCGACTCTCAATACTGTGATCTGGTGATCACACTCGGCCCTAACCTCAACCAGCTATTAGTCTCGCTCTTCCAGCTGAGTCTGAGCCACTGTCAACTGTGACTGTAGCTCCGCAAGACGTGCTCTCATCGACCATCCCGTGTCAGCCCCCTGCTCACTCATAGGCTCCCCGCCACCATCTCCACCGCCATCTCCACCTGTGGCTCCACCCTGCTCATCCCGCCACTACCGGACCTGCCTCAGAGTTGCTCGCTCCTCCTCTCCACCACCCAACCTCATGCCTACTCTCCCAAGGGATCCACCCTCACCCCTCTGTTGTCCAACATCAGCTCACACCCCACTACTACTAGCACCAGGATCACCACCAGTCTGTTGTGGAGCATTCGGTCTCTGTGCCTATCCCTACCTTTGGCCCTGTCCCTGTGCCGGTGCGAGGGCATCATCCTCCACATCCTCAATATGAGGAGCATGCTCTCCTAGATCTGTAAACCGAGGGAATGGATGCTGCTAAAAGTAATCCCTATACTGGGGCAATACCCATGCATTCTGCTATATCATCCAGGTAATTCCACCTCAGGCAATGTAAACCTGTCAGCTCCTGCATCGCTAAAGCATAGGATATCCTAGGTGACCATCCATGTCTCTCCTCATCGCCATATCGAGCATACGTTGTATACTCCTGAGAGATCCCCTGAGGCCGGCCATACTGCCTCATCACTCGTGAAATGACGAATCGCTCCACAATAGTCTGTGACCTCCCAATCAATGGGTGTGTAACAAAAAGGTCTCTCTGAACTGCCCGCCAGTCATCCCATAACTCCAACCCCCTGTACGGTCTCCATATGATAGTTATCAGATCATTGAGCTATCATTGCCAGAAGTCTATCTTGCCCAGATGGGGCTGCGTAATATATCCAGCATACCTATAAATAATCGGCTACCTTGGCTCTCTGCTATCATCAACTATCGGCTGACAAACGGGAAGGTGCTCCCAAGTTCACACCTGTAAAATGTACACCCTGGTGGCCATGCTCCGCCCATATATGTAAACAATCTCATGCATCTCTAGATACATGTGGGCCAACAAACAAGAGCCCCAACCAAGTCTCTGAGGGGTCTCTATCAACCTCTCCAGCATACGGCCCCATCCACTCTGAAAACCCTGTTGCCCTCTATTTGGCATCAAGAAGCAACCAATGAAACCTGCTAGGACCATGCCAGCGGATACTTCTCACTATATCTACTCATCAATATATCCCAACTCATGGAATGAGTCAAGATATCGGGATACCTGAATATGTTCCTAAGAGCCTGTAGTCTAGGTAACAATGCAATATCATAATCCACCTGATCCCCAGCAAAAGGGATACAAAGGATCTTGTACACATCCTCGGGAGTGATAGTCAACTCCCCAACTGGCAAATGAAAGGTATTATGCTCTGAATGAAACTGCTCTACCAACGTTGTGAGCATCCTGTGGTTCACACGGATATCAGGTAACCTCATCAAGTGAGTCAAGCCACACATATCAACATGAGCCTGCTCAACCTTAGACAAATCATGAACTAAATCCATAGTGGGAGGATATACACATCTAAAGAGCATAGGAGGTAAGCACACCTGCAAAAAAACCCAACAACGATCATCAAAAAATATTCCAAATGAGCCTACAAGAGAAGTTAAACATCACACAAATCCAAATAAGTCAAATGCAAAAGCAGAATTTCATGTTTACACTTTCAAAAATGATCACTGTCTTTCGAACGACAAAACACAGTCAAGCAGCACATCGTATGAGTCAAGAATGGCTCTCGTATGAGAAAACAACCTCAAACAACAATTTAATAGACTTAGCATGACAAAATGGTCTTTTAATAGACCTGTCGTACGACACAAGGGTGGACTCCGTATGACAAAACTAGTAGGCTCAAACGAAAAAATATTTTTTACCAGTTTCTCGTATGAGACAGGATCCTGTCTCGCACGATAAACCGTGACACCTGACCCAAAAACCATGAAAAATGTGAAAAATGTGAAAAATGAACAAAAAAATTCAAAATTGGAAACATAAAGAGGCTAAAGATCGATCACTTACCGCTGGCTCGTAGTTTCAGGGTTGATTGTGACGTCTCTGGCACTCAAATCAATGCTGACGAGTAGGGACCACCATTTTTCTTCGCAGAAGGATTTTTGAATTTTCAAACTTGGAGGGTTAAAATGATTTGAAAATGACACTTTTGTCCTATATATAGCCTAAAACCTAAATTTTCAACTTGCTCCGATGGTTATGAAAATTGTACCCTTAGCTAATTTGCCTGCTCTGATTCCATTTTTGGGATCGAAATCAAAATTCGAGATCATCTTTCTAGTCAATTTCACAATTTTCACCACTTAGCATTTTTTTCATCAAATGCTCATTCTTTCTTCAAATTGCACTCAAATTTCAACTTTGAATCTTACTTCAATTTCGTTCTACACATCAACATTTCGATCAACTCTATGCTTAATTTGTCATCAATCAACGCCAAAATTTTCAAAAAAAAAAAATCCTCAGAATTAATTTGTGCTCAAATAACTTATTTTTGCCAAACAATTGCCTATAATCAAGTACCCTCATTATCTTTCGATTTCGTTCCCAAGGGGACATACTCACGACCTTATGACTTCACAGCTCCTCATAGTCAAGAAAATTTTTCAAATCTTCATCGAAAGTCGAGAAAAAATCTTTTCAACTAAAGAAAATCAATCCTCATCGCTAGGGGCATCTCAACTTCATCGCTTCACATCAAGTTGAGATCTCTCGATCATCTAAATCGAATCAATCGCTAGGGGCATATCAGTTTCATCGCTTCAAATCAAGATGATATTTGTCTTTCATCTGAATTAATCTCTTAACATTAATTAGTTTCATCGCTTCAAATCAAACTGATTATTCGTTTAAACTCAATGAAAATTTTAAAGAGTTTCTTTGATCACACTAAATCTAAGTAGGTGTTCAGTATTCGTTTCTTGATCAAGCTGAACGATTCATTCTTTGTTCATCATGTCTTGATCAATCAAGTTCAAGATCGATTTTTATCATCACTCACTGCATCTAAGATCAATCAAGTTCTAGATCAGTAAGATCCGCTCCTTGATCAATCAAGTTCAAGTTCGGTATCTTTGTTTTCTATCGTTCCTCAGTTCAATCAAGTTCAGGATCAGTATCACTTTAATCAGACTTCATTCAGCTTTGTCACTTCGAATCAAGCTAAACACCTTGTTTTTCATCTAGTTCGTGATCAATCAAGTTCAGAACTGGCATCTCCTAGACATCACACATTCTTTGAACCAACGCGTTGCTCACACATTAATTCAAAGAGGGGAAAATGTAATACCCTAAAATTGGTCATCTAAACCATGGGCCCCTAATCTTGACAACATCACCAAGGTCCTAACCAAAGGCAATTAAATCAATCTTGAGCACATTATTAATTCTTTAATTATCAAAAATCACATGGCAAATCAACTACTCAATATTAATTAAATATTTATTTAATTAATCAAATCATTTCCAATCAAATCATTTTGATCAATTATCCCATTTTAATTTATTAAATATCCTTTCATATTTAATTAATTAATAAATTTGCCATTCAATCATGCAAAAAGGATTAATTTATTACCAAAGATGAATTAATTTATTACAAAGAGTTGAATTGAAAAGAAAACAAAAAGAATTGAATTGAGAGAGAAATCAAACTTGAGATATTATTTCTTTTTCTAAATTTAGAACTTGAAATCAGAAAAGCAATTTAATTGAATTATTGAATTATTCTCTAAAATTGGAACTCAAAGCTTTTCAGAAAAAGAAGTTCAGTTGCATTGAAAAGACTTTTTTCTTGAATAAATTAAAGAATTATCTATTTTTATCCTATATGCATGGAATTAATTTATTATTATTTTCCAATGCAACTTGGACTTCTAATTTGAATGCAAATCAATTATACTATAATTGGAATCTATCTCAAGGTTAATTGAATCTGATTTCTCAATTATTTTCAATTAATCCTAAATTGAGCCTTTTCTCTTGTGATTCTCTATAAATTTAGTCTTCAGCTCTCATTCCAATTCACCCTAGAGATTTTTGAGAACACGCTTGGAGATTATTATCACGCTAATTTTGCTCTGGTGTCATTGAAGATTATTGTGCTTTTTATGATTATTTACATCCATTTTACATTCATTATTGCTTGCATCCATTGTTGCTTGAATTGATTATTATTGCTTGAATTATTCATCCATCTTGCATCCATATAGCTTAATATCATATAGATTAAATCCATCATCTTGGTGTAGTCTAGTCACTGGTATTGCTTATAAAAATCTGAGAGCAATCTTATACTCACATCTTTTAGAAGGCAATTAGTCATTTTGTTATCATTTATTTCTTATTGATTATTGATTACTAACCATGCATATAATGACTTAATTGAAGTGTTGTGCTTGCAGCTAAAGGTTCAATTTTTCACACACACACTAGCCAAGTCTTTGTCTTTGAAATTAAGTGAGGTTTAACATTCCCTTTCCCCAGCCAAGGCATAATCCCTTCCACTTCTGTCGATCCTGTCAATGGGTACCCAAACCCAATCACTCCCATTTCCATTTCCTCCCATTTCCACCTCCCCTAACACTCTTCACTTCCATTTACCATACCTTCTAACTCACCTACATTCATATTCTCTATCCTTTATCCACCTTTCATACCCCATGCCTTAACCTCCTTCACATCTTAACTTAAACCTACCCTTCCATCTTACACCCTCACCTACCTCCACTAACTTCCTTTCCACCTTACCCCTACCCCTATTCTATCCTAGCATCTCCCTTCCCCTCATACCTTATATCTCACACTCCCCTCCACAATACCTACCCCTTTACCCCTTTATTCCCCTAAAATCACCTGCTCTAACCCATATCCCATAAGTCTTACTTCCTTTATTTCCCTAAGCTTACCTCTACCACACACCTATTAACCTACCCTTTCCATCTTATCACCTACCCCCATCCTAGCCTACCCATATCCTATCCGTATCCTAACCTACCACCCTACCCCCTTACCCTTTTTCCTTGCCCCTTGTAAATCCCATTATAACCTACACCCCCTTTACCCTTTCATTACCCCCTTATACCTCCCACTCCACTTTATTCCCCAACATATCCTAACTCCAAGCCCTTCTACCGCCCACATCCTAAACCTCTTTCCCCCCAATGTATCTCCTTCTTCCATCATTTATATCCCTTATGTCCCCCTTTCCCCACACATTCCATTCCCTCCTCTTTCTCCATGTAGCAGCTATCCTTAACATTTTCTACCACTCCCCCCTCATTTTTCTCTCCATCATATCATATCATCCTTTTGGGCAAGAGTACCTAGCACAAGATGGCCACCATGAAGCCGATTTAGTAATAGGTCAAGTTTTTTGAGTTTGGTTATTAATAAGGTCTTAGAAGAACATATTTCATGTAATAAATGTCATTAAGACCATTAGATGGTGTATTGAGTCCCACTGGGGGTCATGATGATCAATATTGTCAAAATTGTCACTATGTTGCAAATATGTCTCAATGGGTCAAATGTGATGTTTAACGATATTTAAAGGCATTATAGACCTATTTGATTCTATTTCTATCAATTTTGAGTCATTGTGGTCTTAGGTTGAGTCTAGGAACAATTTTTGACAAAGTTGCTAATATTTTCAACATTGTTAAAGCAACGTTATGTGCATTTTATGAGCAATTAGGTGTTAGTTTGTTGAGACAAGTTTAAAATGTGGTTCTAAACATTGAGGGAGGATTTTAATTTGTTTAATAAGGCACTCTCCATGACCACGGGTCAATTGATAATTGTAACTAAGCACAATTAATGAATATCTCACTTTTACCCTACAATTTATGAGTTCTTTAATGTTGCAAACTGATATATTGGAGTTTGGAATTCCTTATAATGTTATTTTTATTTAAAAATATATTTAATGTTTTATAGGATTCAATCCTCTTTAATATCCCTTTGGTTTCAACTTGTTTTGTTCTGTATTGCAAAAGTTATAGCCAAATTGGTGAAAATTGTCAAAAACCTAGTCTAGGGTAACCCGAGGCAAACTAAAATGCATTAGGGGTCATTTTCATATTGATAAATACATTTCAAGGCATGGGATGACCCATAAAATCATGTATTTTGTTTTCTTAATCATTGCAGGGTCTCATGAGCATTTTGGCACATGTAAATATGTGGAAGGTGTTGATTTTTGTGTCTTAATTTGAGAGCACAGTGTATGCATGGAGTTTGGATGGTGTAATTGACTCAAGGGTTCTTGAATGGTCTTGTTAAGGGATTGGGGAATTTTTTATGGATTTATAAAAATAATCCAAGTGTTTTGTGACCAAAAAATCTCATCAATCCGTGAGGGTGTATGACTGTCGTAAACCTTGCATTTATTGTCATAATTTGACATTGAGTTGAGTTAGTCCATTAGAGAGATTGGGAAGGAGTTTGGTATTGAAAATGGTGTTGGTGGAAGGTTTAAGGAGGTAAACTATCACCATAATTAATGTTAGAGAGTGTTGTGAAGAAGAATGGCCATGAAAGGAGTGATGTTCCTAAGTGGAGACTGTCACAAAAAGTGAGTGTTGCAGTAGTGAATCTTCCTTTGACCTTTGGGTGGTTGGGAGGGTAAAGACCCATGGTGGTATATGTTGAGTGGTCCTTGTAAGAGTGTCTGAAATTACATTGGGTTTTGGATATCTAATACATTTTGTGAGTTTAGTACCAGGGGGGATTAAAAGACCCAGTTGAAGGAGGATTTGTGTGAATAAGGGTTGAGGGTGTTGGTGGTGATTAAATGTTGGAGAGTTGGATTGTATGGGTGAGGGTTGGTGAGTATGGGTGTGTTTTGGGGTATTGAATCCTTTTGAGTAACTTGTTGCCTTGTGAGGGGTCTTGTGAGTCAATGAAGGGTTGACACTTAATTGAATAGGTGAGTTGGGAGAAATATCTCCCTAGTTGGTTGAGTTTATTGGATTCTCTGCATCACCATGCCTTTTCGCTATCGATCCATTCAAACTTCCACCCAAAGATTCAATCTTGTCAAATTTAAAAATAAATTTCCTTGTTGTCCTTACTATCTTGCATCAACTTTCATATCACTAGGTAGTCTTTTGATTATAACTATCATCTTTAGTGGTAGGATACCATCTCAGTCCCTTGAGTTAAGTTAGCTTACCTTTAGAATTTATCATTTCCTAGGAAGCCATACCTCCCAAGGTAACAATGATACAAGATAACAAAGTGTTCATGTGGCTAGTTTGTTCAAGGGGAAAATGTCACTAATCGAATTGAAATGTCAATTTCTCAATCTACCTAAGCTAAAAGGTTAAAATAAATTGCAAAAGATAGAACAAGGCTACAAGAAAATGAATCATTAGTATTACCTAAACCCACATTATCAACAAAATCCAGAAATAACCTTGTATGTAAATAATTTATCATGCCAAAATTTCCAATTCTAACATGAAAATGAGACCAAGGAAAGATCTAGAACAACTACTACTATTCATTCACATGTTCGTTATTAACCTCAATAACCACGAAAGATGCACAAATTGATTATAACAAAGAAGATGTTTCATAAATGTAAATATTAATTCAGGAGTAAGGAAAATGAAATAAATAGATGAATACCAAGAAATAAAAAAAGACTACCAATACCGTTGCAAACTATGGACTTCATTTCCATTAATTCTTCAAAATATACCAGCAAAGCATAAGTATTCAATCTACAGCCTCTTGCTAAATGTCTTTTGAAAGAAAAAAAACTAAGTAGTGTTACTAAACTTGGACCTTAAATAATCAATTCTTAGACCCTCAAAATGAATTTTGAAATTACATTTATAGGGAAACTTTTTCCTCAAAATTAGAGATTAAAATCCACCCAAAACCTTATCAAACTAAGAGCTACAATCAACACACAAGATACTATCCTATAACTGAATTAAGAACTATAAGTTGACTCATGAAAATGATATATAAGTCAGAAGGAACTTAGAATATGGAGTCAAAGAAGCATGGAGAACAAGAAAAGGAGGATCTATCTTGGCCCCCACCCCCAAGATGACTCCTCCAAAATTTTAAGCTTAGGTACACAAGAAACAAGATGAAGAACAAAGGCCAAAGTAGGTTGTAACTACCATGAACCCATCCATCCAAAGTGATGAGAATCTAGATGTTCCTAAGTGTCTACAATTCAACTTTGAAATGATAAAGAAGAGAGTATTGAAGAAAGTAAGTTTTCAAAAGATGATCATTGAGGTTGAGGCCGCAAGGAAGCCAAAGAAGGCAATGACTTTATATGCCACCTAAAACTATGCAAAAGAAGAGATAGTTAACAATACCCTAAACTAGAGAAGATTTAGTAAAAACTACCAATACCCTAAACTAGGGTAACCTGAGATAGTAAGAAAATGGTTTGGGGGTCATATAGACTAGCTTTATGCTGTATGTTAATTACAAATCATGACCCCGACACCAAGATTTATAAGAGATTGGAAATTCTTAAAGGCCAAACATACCCATTGACCTAGAGCAAATATGAATCCATCCACCTAGCTATTGCCCACATAGAAATTGCAACCACCCTCAACAATTAATCACTAATGTTGTAGTGTGTTATTTTACTCTAATGATATCTTTCATGATGCAAATGTGGTTAATACTTTTTTCCATGTGATGTGATATTAATCTACCTCTCGATCTAAGAATTTAAATAGTCATTTCTTTAGTTTGTGGATCAGGATTGGACTCCTATGTTGTACCACATACTTCTCTAGGTTTCCAAACATTGGTTGAGAGCATGGGCTAGAATAGAGACAAACACAAAGTGATAAGTTGTGTGGGTGGAGATTTTCAGTCCACCCCTTCTAGGTTGGGATTGTGCTAAATGGAACACAATTGTATCTTCCTAGGGCTTTCGAGTTAGGTGTGTTAGGCTGGCTGGCAAGAGAAAGAAAGGCTTGCCCAAATAACACTGAATGAAGGTTGCGAATCACTTGAATAATATTCACTCCCATTGTTTTCTTGTGTGTTGGTTTGATCTCCATCGATTTAGTAGCCAGAGGTAGACACCGCCCTATATATTATCTCGTACAATAATGATCAATCAAAATTGAATGCTCACTCCTCAATCATAGATCTATGTTTTTATGAGGAGTGGATTCCTATAGGGATTACACATTCAGGGAACCATACCTTTGACTAGGAGCCATCCGGCCTGAGATTGACCAATTTTCATATAAAACTTAGGAAATTAACCACCACATGTCTCATTTCATAACATCTTTTGCATAAAAAAGAAAGCTCTCATACTCCAAGAGTTGCTTCCACAATCGGTCAATATCCCACAAGAATGCAGGCATAGCTAACATGTATAAAAGCAAACGTTGTAGGATATCTTGAAAGGAATCTCTTGAATGGTGTAATTTTTTTCATGATGAAATTAAGGTGAAGAATATACCTCCTACGTGGGATTGCAATGCACAAATGCCTTCGATGCGAGTTTGATCTTGTCAGGGGTTGAAGTTGATGCGGACGCCTGCACGGGATTGCCCTCCTTTTTTTTTTTTTAAGTAATGCCTGTTGTCATCGGAAGTCTGACAAAAGCGGACACTTTTTTGAAAATAAAATAAAATTCATTGCTAATGCCTTTTTCGTCGAAACCAAATGTCAAATTACCATAAGAATTCTGACGAATTTGGGCATAAAAAAAAAAAAAAATCAAATTTGGTCACAATATACCTTCTCTGTTGGAAATCTAGACCAAATGTATTAGTTTCATCTTTTAACGTCTTAATCTAGGCCCTTGATTCTCTTAGAGGTTTCTATAAAAGAGGCTTCTTCCTCTCATTTGAGACATCCACAATTAGAGTTTACTTGAATTATGTGAAAATATCTCTAGAGATTTTATCATCATATCATCATATTGCTTGCATCATCAGTCAACCACTCTCCATTTCTTTATGTCATCTTATACTAGTGAATGAGGTTGAGAGAAAATACACCATATTCACAAGATTTTGAAGGATAGGACAATGGATTCAAGCTTATCATGGATGTGAGGTATATCTTTATTTATTTTATTTAAATTTCATGATTTAGAGCTCCATTAGTATTGTTGAATGTTTTGGTAGATTGTAGGCTTATGGTTGGGATAATTAGGGTTTATAAATAAGTTCAATATTCAACATACACATTTTGGCATGCCTCACATTACCTTAGTCCCATTTTTCTAATGATTTGTGTGATTTTTAAAAGCTTTTTTAAGGAATTAAAAGTTATATCTATGTGATTGATTTCTAATTCTACATTTTCATTAGATTTTGTCTTGTATTTGCACTATGTTTTGATAGTTTTGATCACCAGAATTGCACATTTCCAGCCTAGATCTACATATTTGATTTCTGCATTAGGGTTTTAGTTTTAAATTTTCTATACTTAGTTTTTTGAGTATTTATGTGCATTTGATGAATATATTTTCACATTTGTTACACAAACCTATGCATTTAATTTCTAATTATGCATAATAGATAGGTATTGTTGCGCATTTGCTTCATGTTGTTGTGTATTCGAATCATTTTATTGTGCACTTGCCTCTCTTAGGGTTTTCTATTTTCATGGTGTTGTTTCTATGCATTTCATATTGTTTCTTCATATTTTCTTCATATATCTATTCATTTTCCTTCTCTATTTGCATTTCTATCAGGTATACATGTGTTTTTTCTTTTTGTTCTTGTACTTTTAAAACAAATTTCTAGTTTTAGATTTGGTTTATTTTAAGCTAACCCTTTGGACTAACTAAGTGGTGCAACTTGTCTTTTGTGAGTCCAAGGCTGAAAATAGAGACTAATAACACATTTGTGGTGTAACATACTTTTGATAGAAGGTTTATTTTGAAACATTGTGTCTTTGATTTCTAAATTGGATAACATTTGGATTTCCTAAGGTGAATGAACATTGTTTGTCATGTTTGGTGCACTTGCACATTTGTGTTTTACACATGTGTTGTGTGTGTATCCTCTCTGCTCGCCTTCCTTTGGGACCTTGGGTGTAAGAGAAAAACCCAAAAATCTTTTTTTTCTTTTTAAGTAGGAGGTCTTCCTAAGGAATTCATCATCCTCGGGTTCGACCTCAAGCACATATCTCCAATGGCCTATATAAAAATGAGGAGGGCGAAAGTTGCACCTTAATCCAATCATCATTGTGTTTAGTGAAATGCCAAATCTTGGGTGATGCCAAGATAGGGGTACAAGGTTAGTCTGAGTAGCTTGAATAGCATTCTTGGCCAACACTTGCAGATGGATTGGTATTTCTAAGAGTTCCACCGCTAGAAACTGCAATGCCTGCCAAAATACTCTAGAGAAATATTACTAACTGACATGCAAATAGAATATATATATATATATATAAAGTACTCTAATGCATCACATATGTATAACTCAAATATAATATAAAATTATTCTAACAACTTTTAACCATGCATAAAATCATATCCAACATGAACATAAGAATATAATATGCAAGCAGAAATAATCCACATCTCACCCACTATGTTCCCTAGGGTATCTAAAGGCCATTACTTAACTAAGTAACAACATCATAAACATAACCACATCATAACAAATCTACATTTATCCCATATTCATCTCATCTATGATCATAGCAAGATACTCATTTACATAGGCTTAATGCATATACAACACAATCCCATTCACTTCTTGTGATGCTAAAAATGTAGTATACAAAAAGGCATACACATATATTGAGACAATAAAACATAAATGAAAAGCTTAATTGAAAACTAGATTAAAATGCAAACCATAAGCCTTCCTTCAAATATCCCATTTTCCTCTAGTCTTGAGGACCTTGAAGGTGTTGGATTGATTGGCTCTCAGCGGAGCAATGACCTCCAAAGTGGAAACTCAAGAGTTGAGTAGCTACTTGATCATGATTGATTATGTAAATGATATAAAATGCAATGCTATGATTAATCCAAAATCCTAATTACTAGATGATTGAAAAATTGCCTATAGTAATGATGCTAACGGATATGAATGCAAGGGATCTTTATTGCTCCAAAATGAGGGGTATTTATAAGAATTCCAAGGCCAAAGCTGAGGTGGCAAGAATCAATGGTCCAGATCTGATCTGAAGATATCAAGGGCCAAGATTGAGGAAGTTGAAGAAGAGGTTGGAGGAAGAGACACTTGTCATCTCTATGGTGAAAAGTGTCAAGGAGCCTTGCTCATGAGAGGGAAAGTGTCCAAGGGAGAAGACATGTGGCAAAAGTGCCATGTGTCTCAAGGGGAGAATATCCACACCATAGGAGGTTAGGATAAGGAGGTTAGAATGTGCAAGATAGGATAGGGTTAGTTAAACCTAGGGTTAGGTGGAATGGGTTAGGTTAGGGGATGGTTAGGTTAGGTGGTTAGAAGTTAGGAGGCATGTGCTCATTTGAATTTAGAAATTCAAATAATTGCAAAATGATAATTAATCTCAACAAACTTGAGTTTGTTAATTTTAATTAGGGATTAGAAGAATTGATTAATATGGGTGGACATTAGTTAATTTAGAATTAATTAATCAAAGGGGGATATGAAATGAACTATATAAATAAATCATGTAGATCTATTTACTACTAGATGAATAGAGAAATTAATCAAATTGCTTGTGAAATCAATTAATTGGGAAGGGGAATTAATCAAATAACTACATATTTAATTAACTATCTTCAGACCATTTTTAGATGTATACATTTTGCCCCTCTTTGAAGCGATGTGTGACGACGCGTTGGTTCAAAGAAAACTTGATTGATGATGTTGTTGATATTGATTTCGATAGGATGCATATTTGATCTTGATTTGATGCGGATTTGATTTCAATATGATACTGATTCAATTTGAGATGATAAATCTCGATATGATGTGGTTTCGATGCGGTTTCGATCTTTGAGATGGTAAATCTTGATATGATGGCCCAGATGCTGATTGATAGATATTGATGCGAGGATGCCCCCTCGAGAGATGAATCCGATAATTTTTGAATTTTTTTGAATTTTTCGCGATTTTTTTATTTTTTTGAAATTTTTGAAATTTTTACGATTTTTAGATTTTTAATAATTTTCTGATTTTTAGAGATTTTCAGAGTTGATCCAATTCATTTCCTGATATGAAATTTGAAAACATTGCCTTGCCAGGTTGATTAGTTGATTAAAAATCAGTGGAATAAAAATCCCACTTAAATGTCCCATTGTGAGTTTAAAAAGGTGAATTCCTTTTACCACTCTTCATTTGTGCACTCCAGTTTGTTTGAGAAAGTTTGCTCTAGAGGAAGGAATGGCGATCTCATACCACCAGCATAGGTTCAAGTGAGTTCGGCGACACGAGCGTTCTCCGGCCTACGGTCCACCGGTACGTACTTCGAGAAAACTCAACTTTGTGAATTTTTTAGTTGATTTTTGAGAAATTTAGCTATTTGTAGAAAAAATAATTTTTTTAGGATTTTCGCCATGTGGGTTTGGAAAAAAATTACATTTTCAAGATGGGTTTTTTGTATTTCAAAATGGGTTTGTAGGATTTTCGAAAAAAATTAACACGCATCCCAAAACAAAATATCATACATTTAAATCGCTTTTTTGAAAGGAAATTTATTTAATTTTTTCCCAAAAAAAATCTTTTTTGGGGGGCGGTGGTGCCATGGCGGCGGTCGGTGCCACCGCGGGTGTCTTCGGCACCACAGGCGGTGCCTTGAGGGACATTGCAAGCATCGTGGGTGGCATCGCTAGCATCGTCCGAGCATGAGCCTGAAATTTATTTTTTATTTTTATTTTTTTGACGATTTTTCGATTTTTTTTTTTTTCATGATTTTTTGATTTGCTGATTTGTTCGAGATTTTGCGATTTGTCGATGAGTTTTCAATTTTTTGATGAGTTTTTGATTTGTTGATGATTTGATTTGATTTTTGTGATTTTTTTATTATTTGATTATTTTTCGATTATTGAGAATTTTGGCGCTTTTTTGATTTGGGTGATTTTGAGAAAATGATTTGATTTGTCGATTTTTGAAGAAAATGATTTGATTTGTCAATTTTTGTCATTTATTGAATTTTTTTTATTATTGATGAATTGATTTGATAAAGAGGTTGGATTTGCTATCAATTTGATTTGATTTTTGATTTTGACTGGGTAAGATTTGATTAGCTATCTAATTGATAAAATTAGACACTCCTGATTGATAAAATTTGATGATCAGTTCTGATTATCTCGATGTACACGTGAGATGAGATAGGATTGATAATGACCTCATGATAGATGAGCGTCATTGATAGGGGCCCAATGAGATTTGATAAAAATCTCAATTGAGCCAAATAGACTGATAGATAGATTGATTTGATAGATAGATAAATTGAGAGACTGATATGATGAGATGATTTGATTGCAGGAGCACTTTATTGTCCTCCAGTCTCAGGAGCACTTCCCGAATACATGGATGTTGATACCCCACCTTAGCCAGGTGGAGAGAGACCACTTTGACAGGTGTGGTTTATCTTCCCTTCTCGACATGCTCTGACCCTTGATTAACCAAGGATTATTAACAGCCTTAGCAGAGCATTGGCATAGTGAGCACAACACTTTTCACTTACCGATGTGCAAGATGACGGTGACACTCAAGGATGTATACCAACTACTGCACATCTCTATGATGGGTGAACTAGTGTACTACGATCTCAGTGAGTGGGGTGGGACATATGCACTTTATTGAATGTTTGAGGATGATGAGATAGGCAGATATGACATTGCATGGTAGGAGATGTTAGAGCTAGGTTATGTCACATTACCCATTGTTCTCACCAGATTCATTAGAGGTTTCCTTTGTCCTAATCACAGGTCAAAGGGATTATCTATTGGATGGGGTCAGCTTCTTGAGTAGATGGTGACACAAGGGACCCAATTTCTATGGGGGTCATGCATGGTGGCACACTTGTATCATGACCTGCACCGAGTTGTGTACCAAAGATTGACTGCATTATCAGTAGGGGTGACTGTGCTTTAGATATGGTCCTGGGAGCACCTATTTATCACATGACCATTGGCTGACAAAGGATATACTTGTAGGTAGGCCTTATGCTGAAGGGTACCTAGGTATCATTGTCCAGCGAAAGCTGGGCAAATTGGAGTACTAGTGACAGACACTAGATGATCTGGATACTGCAATATGGAGACCATACAGGGATTGAAAGATCTAGCCTAAGGATGCATTGGAGATTTCATATGTATTTGTGTCATGATACTTGATTGGATCGACACCCTAAGTCATTGAGTGATTCCTTTGTATGAGGGTGTTGCGGTAGTATGGCAGGATATAGGGGATACCACAAGGTACAACTCATTATGCTCACAGGAGACTGGATGTGGCTACTTGGGGGCCCTCTATTTCATATGACTAGGTGTGTAGAGTATCGATCATTGGGGCCACTGGATTGGGATTATCTTCTAGGTGTGATGGATAGCGGGATGACAAATGAGTATGTTGTGCATTGTACTATACATAGGTTTCTGAGGCTGATATGTCTGGATGAGCTGGAGCCAGTTTTAGATGAGGATGATGAGAGGCTAGGATGTAGAACTCCTAGAATATGGAGGGATGGTGGGGGGAGGAGGTGGAGGTGAAGAGGATGGTAGAGATGGAGATGGATATGGAGGAGATGCAGGAGATCATGGTGTTGGAGATGATGATGGAGGAGATGATGTTGGGGGTGATGGGGGTGATGGGGGAGATGATGATGGGGGCAATGGTCGAGCGGTGGTAGTGGCAGCAGCAAGCACATTAGGAGCTAGAAATTCTAGATCTGCTGGAGATGTATATATAGATTGGATGACTCGGGTGGTTAGACAGAGGAGATCAGGTCTAGGGGATCAGGCGCATCAGGTCCCAGAGTAGGAGGTTCCCCAGGTTGAGTAGGTACCTATGACAGTATCATAGGTTGAGAAGCCACAGACAAAGTCACCTCGGTGGATATTTATTAGGATGTCGTCTCATCAACAACAGGCTCAGATTATGGACTTACAGGCTCAGGTTCAATAGCTAGAGAGTCGACTAGTAAAGAAGGACTCTCAGATGGCCCATCTAGAGGTTCAGATGGCTTCTCTCATAGTCGAGAGAGATGCAGCTAGGGATAGGTGTTGGCAGGCCGAGGCATAGGTACAGTTGTCAGGAGAGTCTATTTCAGGGAAGACTGCCCTGAAGATGATGCATCAGGGGATCCAAGAGGCTAAGTATTATAGGACCTTATACTTTACTATTGTTCCTGTTGATCGAAGGGCTCCAAGATTTTCATAACTGAGCAGGAGATCAGGATAGAGCCAGACTGAGAGTCGAGGAGTGACAGGGGCACTTCAAAGAGATCCCCCAGGTGGGGACCCGGGTATAGGGGTATCAACTGATGTTACTATACCTACCACATCAGGACAGAGTTTTGCTCCATGTCCTAGTGGCCACACTGATATGAGACATTTATCCATTCATGTGTACACCTTTTTGTGATGAGATATTGATGATTCCCTCAATGCATATTTGTGATGTATCTCATATATTTTGTGATATCATTGTACCTTGGACATGATCTTGTTTTGATGATATGATATGCAGTCGATCCTATTCGCTCTACATGACCTATGAGATGATGGATGCATTATATTTGATATATGTGTAAAGCGGAAAATCGCGATCGAACCCTAGTTGTTCTCCCCTCTTCCAACTCCGAGGAGAGAGAAGGGAGGTTCGCTAGGATTCGATGGTTTTCACTTAGGGGAGAGACTTTACATTCAAAAGAGGGGTTGAAACCCACTAGATCCAATCCCATGCAATGCAAGATTGGATGCTAAATGTGTTTCAAGGGTTAAGATAGCAAGGCTACCCTCTTTTGTAAAGAATGTTGATAGAAGAATTAAACTAAGCATGCATAGAAAGTGACAAAGATTTGCTTATAAACTGATTCGGATTATAGGATGAAGCTGCGGACCTGGGATTAGCAGTAAAATGTCGATACGGCGCTGTCCTGCAAATTTGAGCAAAAGTTGTCGGGACGATGGCGCCCGACGCCACGGTCCTCCAAAAAATCCGCGAAACGAAGGGGGATCGGTTCGTCTCTGCACAAGGATTCCAGATCTTCAATTTCAGCCACGTACCTGTAACCTACACATAGAAAAGCGAAGACGATTAGGGGGTTAGGGATTAGGGGTTTGCCTTTAGGTCAAACCCCGGTTTTGGAATTAACCAAGAAATGAGCAAGAGCTGTAAATGTAAATGACTGTAAAACAAGTACTAATACCTTGTTCTAAGGATGTTTGTATCCTTATGTGCGAAGGTTTAGATGTTGTATGTTGTATGTTGTATGTAGCATGTAATATGTGATCTCCTCTTCAATGGTTGAATCCTTGTCTTGAATGCAACACTTAGCCTTGAATGGAGACTTGAAATGATCAATTGCTTGAAGGAATGCTTGAATGCTTGAATTCTTGAGTATAGTTTCCACGCCTTTTCCATCATATCGAATGAAAGAGGAAAATGTAGTTTATATACTTGTCATTTAGGGCTGATAGACTGATTTTCCCAACCTTAGGCCGACCAGGAAAGTTAATTTCCAAATTGCAAACAAAAAGACCCGAGCCCCTTAGGAGACCAGGCCCAAAATAGGACCTAGGGACCAGGGTGCTAGGCACCATGGTCCTGGGGACCAGGGCGCTGGGCACCCTGGTCCTGAGGGACCAGGGCGCTGGGCGCTCTGGTCCCACCTCCCGGGATAGCAGGGTGCAAGGAGGTTCAGGCCAGGGTGCTTGAAAAATGCAGTTTTTGGTGTCGTGAGCAAGTTTCGGGGTCTCCATTCAAGTTGCGTGTTGCGTTGCCATCGTGAAGACCAAAATGCAGTCGAAATTGCAAGTGTCGCAATTTTAGGACGCTACAATATGATTATGTTGTGCAGTTACTTTCATGATGTATGCTTTATTTTCTATATTCTTATGGATTCTAGATAATAGATATATGATGATGCAGTATATACATGATGGTATGCAAATGCAAATATGTATGGTGATGCCTATAAGTACTATGTGATGTATGCGCAATGCAATGCTTTCTATGTTTATGATATTTTTATGATTTTCTCATGCATGTTAATATGAGATGGATGCAATGCAATGCAATGATGCTACTTTATATGATTTGGTATTAGATGAATGCCATGCAATGATCTAACTAAATGAATGAATGTTTGGATGCTTTATAAGAATGATGCCTTAGTATGCAAAGGTTACATGAGATGAACTAACTTATCATGCAGGATGAATGAATTGATTATTTTTTCTATTGTCCAATGTACTCAATCACATAATAAGAGAGATAACACCATGTTAGTCTTTAGCCTTGTAAAATATGAGTGTTGTGATCCCATGCAAAATGAAATGAAAAACTACTTTAAAAATGCAAATGCAAAATGAAATGCAATGCGACGATCGGACTGGTCATGGAGTCATTGCTTTGTTTCATCATTGAGCCTTTAAAATGTGGGAAGTGAGTGCAAACATTAATGGTATAATTAAACCATGATGACTTGAGCACTACTTTTCTGGGTTTTGATATTGCAAGTTACCACAAGAGTTGAGGTATAATTGAACCAAGATGACCTGAGTGTTGCTTGCATAAAACAGGGAGTATTAACCATTTCTATATGCAAGTCTGAAATGTCTTCCGTGATACTCTGATGATCATGTCCTAAGAAAAATTTGCATGTGTTAATGATTCATTTACAGACAGTAGACAAGAAAAATATCATGTTCCTTCCTTGTTACTCTAGTCAGAGACATCTTGGAGTCACTCAGAAATCATGATAGCAAAAATCAAAATAAAATAGTTGAACCATTATAGTCAAAGTGTTAAAATCATGAGTCAAGATATATCATCCATTGATATGTGTTTGTTATGTTTAGACTGATATGTGATAGTTAATGGTTTTCAATGTGATCTTATGTTCAATTTTAGATGAGTCTCAGTTTTTTGCTTGACAAGTGTTGCCTAGTTGTTGTTCTACCTGTTTGATTAAGCTCAAAACGATGAAAATTTTTGCCCCCGGCTAGGTTCAAGGTTTTGCCCCCAATCTAGAAACAAACTTTATTATGATATATTCAATGATCCAAACCATGACGAGAAATCACCTGCGATGCCTGCATATGTACAAAGGCTTTATTATGGATATGAACAACACTGATGGAAAAGAATGCAAGCGGAAGGATGCATGAACCAATATATGGAAGAGCTAGCTAACAGATAGCGCCTATTTGCCAGGTTTTCACCATATGTTTTTATTGCACTTTTTCTCATATTTTATTTTATTTTTATTTTTTTCATTGTTTTTGTATTTTTCTGCTTTTTCATTGTTTTTGGATTTTTCTGCTTTTTCACTGTTTTTGGATTTTTCTTTTTTTTTCACTGTTTTTGGATTTTTCCATTTTTTCAGACATAAAACTTCTTTAGATGCATGCTATTGATGGGTTCCTCGAGCTGATCCTTTTCATGTGTTGATAGCTAATATGCTCCTGACCCAAATACTGTTGTGATCACAAACGAACCTAACGAGTTTGGTTCAAACTTTCCTTTATTTTCTTGATCTGACTGGTTTCGTGGATTTTCCTTTAGTACTAGTTCCCCAACTTGAAAGACTTGTGGTTTGACCTTGTGATTATTAATTCAGCACATTCTTTGTTGATATACCTTTAAATGATCAAAGGCATTTTTTCTTCGTTCATGGATCAATTCTAACTCCTGCAATCTAGATACTCGTTGTTCTTCATCTGGGATAAGACCTTTTAATGATACTCGTAGAGAAGGTATCTCTACTTCTATTAGCAGTATTGCTTCCGATCCATAAACAAGAGATAAAGGTGTGGCACCTGTTGGTGTGTGGATACTAGTACGGTAGGCCCATAGAGCAGGGTTCAATTGAATATGCCAATCTCTGCCAGCATCATTCACTGTCTTTTTGAGGATTTTCAAAATAGTTTTGTTTGATGCTTCTACTTCCCATTCCCTTGTGGATAGTAGGGTGTGGAAAATATGTGTTGGATCTTGAATTTCTCACATAGTTCTTGTACATCCTGATTCTTGAATGGTCTCCCATTATCGGTGATAATGGTCATGGGTATTCCATAGTGACAGATGATGTAATTCAAGATAAATGCAACAATTTATTTTCCTGTGATATTTGTGAGAGGTACTACCTCAATCCATTTTGTGAAATATTTTGTAGTTACAAGGATGAATTTGTGACCATTAGATGAAGAAGGATTTATCTTTCCTACTAGATCAAGATCCCATTGGCAGAAAGGCCAAGATGTTGCCAAAGCATGAAGTTCTTGTGTTGGTGCATGAATCAAATTCCCATGGATCAGACATTGTTTGCATGTTTTATCTATCTGAAAAGAATCTCATTCCATAGTTGGCCAATAATATCCCAAGCGTATGAGTGTTTTAGAAAGGGTAAGACCACTTGAATGAGTGCCACAAATGTTGTTATGGACTTCATGTAAGGCCTTCTTAGATTCTTCTTGTTCGAGACATCTTAAAAGAGTACCGTCTAGACCTTGTTTGAACAAGGTATCTACGACAAGAGTAAAATGGGAGAATTGGAGAATAAAGTTTCACTTTTGGTTCTTTGATAAATCAGGAGGTAGGGTGTTATCTTTCAGGTATGTATAAGTTTGGCCATAGTAGGAGGAATCATGTCCAATAAGGTGACAAATAGTTTGGGAATCAAGACAATTATGAGTAGGGTAAAACATGTAAGGCCCTCCCCAACCAAGCTTTGATTAACTTAGTTGACCATGTTTGACCCTACTAATAAATGCTATAATTAAATAGGATGGGCTATGCTAGACAGATAGATTGGTGAGAAAAGTAATTGAACCAGGTTACAGAATCATTTCACCTTGAGGTGTACATTTTTATGCATTATGGATTTAGAACTTATAAGATTCCAGGATTTGGATACCATTGATGTATGTTGATGCTTCATTTATATGCGTTATGATATAGAACTCTATATGATTCTAGAATAGGATTAATTTGAGGTGATATATGTCATTATTGGATTTGCAGGACTTCACTATGATGATAGAAATAGGATGTATGTTTTATGTATGGATTAAAATTATGAGGATTATGATAACTGCGTATGTGGATTTATTTGGATGTAAGATGCATTGATTTGTTTAAATGTATAGGGTATGCAGAGTGTTTGAAGTGTATTCTTATTCATGTGTTTAAATGTTATATGAGGTTATTTGGAAGTACTAATGTGTAATTGAGATGCGCAGGAAAATTATCCATGTGACCATGGAAATATTATGGAGAACCAAACCTAGACCTATGTGTAATACCCTAAAATTGGTCATCTAAACCATGGGCCCCTAATCTTGACAACATCACCAAGGTCCTAACCAAAGGCAATTAAATCAATCTTGAGCACATTATTAATTCTTTAATTATCAAAAATCACATGGCAAATCAACTACTCAACATTAATTAAATATTTATTTAATTAATTGAATCATTTTCAAGAATATCATTTTGATCAATTATCCCATTTTAATTTATTAAATATCCTTGCATATTTAATTAAATTAATAAATTTGCCATTCAATCATGCAAAAAGGATTAATTTATTACAAAAGATGAATTAATTTATTACAAAGAGTTGAATTGAAACAAAACAAAAATTAAAAAAAGAATTGAATTAAGAGAGAAATCAAACTTGAGATATTATTTCTTTTTCTAAATTTAGAACTTGAAATCAGAAAAGCAATTTAATTGAATTATTGAATTATTCTCTAAAATTAGAACTCAAAGCTTTTTAGAAAAAGAAGTTCAGTTGCATTGAAAAGACCTTTTTCTTGAATGAATTAAATATGTGCATGGAATTATCTATTTTAATCAGATGTGCATGGAATTAATTTATTATTATTTTCCAATGCAACTTGGACTTCTAATTTGAATGCATTTCAATTAAACTATAATTGGTTATTATTGCTTGAATTATTCATCTATCTTGCATCCATATAGCTTAATATCATATAGATTAAATCCTTCGTCTTGGTGTAGTCTAGTCACTGGTATTGCTTATAAAAATCAAAGAGCAATCTTATACTCACATCTTTTAGAAGACAATTAGTCGCTTTGCTATGGTTTATTTCTTATTGATTATTGATTACTAACCATGCATATAATGACTTAATTGAAGTGTTGTGCTTGCAGCTACAGGTTCACTTTTTCACACACACATCTCTGACGCCCACTGTGGGGCCTGAAGACTACATTTTTTTTCGGCCTCCAATACTGACTACTTTATTTTTTGTTATTTTCTAGGTTTCAAATTTTTCGGCTTTTCATCCGTACATCTCGTACAACAATTCTTATAGGCTAAAATGATAAACTGTAGGTGTCGCATGAATTACAAGCATATTATCATATGAGTAGACCCTCTGTCATACGATAAAAAATCATCTGTTGTATAAGCCAACATCATCAGCAATCTTGTTTCGTACTATACTACATCCTGTCTCGTACGAGTCAAGTATCTGTCGTACGATTCTGTATTTTCTGGTAAAGGAGGCAAATTTCATATTTTTTTCATTTCTAATTGATTATTCTAACGACTGAACCTGACTGTTTATCTATCTATCTCAGAGTTTTTCACAGCCTAACTAGTTTTTGCAGAATGCTTGTCGAAGAATATGCTTATCGCACAAAGACAATATGACTATTGATTCATTGTCTTTGCAGGTTGCCTGAAGGAGAATTGACTAAACATGGTGTATTCTTTAAATTCATTTTTAGGAACCTAACTTGCTATCTAGTTAAAGAACAAATCTATCTTTTGGGCTTTTAGAAGATTTTGAGAGGTAGGAGAGTATGCTCTTGTCTTTTTCTAGACAATCAAAAATCCAGACCCTTGAAGCTTTTTCTTTGTTTGATATTTGTACATCTTTAGCAGGCTTGCCCTCCCGAGGGGTTGAAAAACTCTTAAAGTCGTTACAGTCGGTGTGAGGGGAATGACCTAAGTGGGAATGACTAGACGCCAAGTACTCCAGCCCACTATAAAATAAACATGATTTGATGAAAATCAAGTCAACGACAGTGCTCGGGAATAGCTCTCCTCTGTACCTTCGGGTATATTAAACCTTGGTTTTCAAGGCCGGGAGACCTCTTAATTGAGTTTATTCCTCGACGCGCTGAATGGATCCTTGACTAAATCTAATTTAAAATTAGAAGCTACCTAGTTCATCTCCGAAAGGGGGATAATCTTTGTGCAAGAGAGATAGTAACTCTCCCAAGATACTTGTCATTTCATGCCCCCATTAGCGTTTGGAGTCGGATAATACAACGTTGAGAATCCATTGCATGAGACTCAGCGGCCGTATTCTGATTAGCTATTGGGTGTGTACCTGAGTCTACAAGCAAAGATTTTCTTTCCTCACCAAATTCCTTAGGGTTTGCATGTTGTGATTGGAGTCACTATACATATTACTTGTTTTATGTGTTTTCATCCCTGAAACAAAAAAACTGAAATACCAAAAATCAGCGAAGACCAGAAACAAACTCAGTGAGTTGAAACTCTATCCATGTCAGAAACTAGTCCATCCTAAGTCAAAACTCTGTCTGTGTCAGAAACTAGTCCATCCTATGTCAAAACTTTGTCTGTGTTAGAAACTAGTCCATCCTAAGTCGAAACTCTGTCCATGTCAGAAACTAGTCCATCGTAAGTCAAAACTCTGTCTGTGTCAGAAAATAGTCTATCCTAGTAAAAAATCAGTCCATCTCAGATTGGTCATACTCAGCAATCGAAAAAACTCAAAATTTCTAGGCTCTGTCCTGTGAACAGTTGTATGAGTTTGATAATTCATCATCCTAAATCCCATCCTGTGTCGTATGAGTCTTCTGGTTTGTCATCGTAGACCCAATTCTATGTTGTACGAGTCATTTTATTCTGTCGTCTGACTCTGTATCCTATGTCGCATGAAACATAACTGCTCTAAGTCTTTTGTCATCTTGCACATGCCCATTTGTCATACAGTACAAGGCAGCAACTCGTACAAAATAGAACCATTGTCGTCCTGTATGTGCTAAATTGTCATTTGGTCCAAAAAATCATGTCATACGAGTCTCTGGTTTTGTTAGAACAGAACAATCAAACTTGCCTAAAAATAGCTTACAACAAACATAATACTGGTTACCATTTTCCTGAGCATAAACAAATCAAGACAGTGTACCTTTGCCATTTGCATTGCACGATTTGTTCGATCACCTTTCAGCTAGTTCAATCAACTACCTATCAAATTTTAGTCACTTAGATAACGTCTTATACAGGATAGATCGTTCCTGAGATCAGATTGCATCTTACACTATGCTTAGAATCAACTTGAATAACGTCTTAGATAGGATAGATCGTTCCTGAAATCAGACAAAGTCTCAGTTGTTTCTCCCAAACAATACTCTAAACAAAACAACTAGCTTTGAAATTGATCTTGACCTCTGCATCACAAAACAACTCTAGGTCACACTAATCTATAAAAAATGCCTATTCAAACCAGGAGGTCTCGTAAGAAACAAGCCAAAGGAAAAGAACAAACCTTCACTTATCAAGATAATCCATTCTACATGAAGGATCCCCTCACTGACATACCGTCGTCATCAGGTGGACCAATTTTTGATGAACCGAAATCTCCCACTATACATGAGACAGAATACAATGATGGAAACAAAAACGACCATAATATTCCTGAAAACCATAATGACTCCTCATCATCAAGTGAGATTGACGAAGCTGCTGAACCTCCAGAAAAAGAAATCCTTGACTGTCAGAAAGACAAAGACTTTAGAAAAATGATGAAAACTCTCATGACCCGAGAAAAGGAAGACTATTTCTTAGAACTAGCAAATCAAGGTGTCAAACTTCCTATTGGATATGATGTTCATACACTTGTTACTAAAAGGGAAGACTCACCTATAATCATGGTACATAAACAGTTACTAGCTTTGTAGACAGAGCTCACAGAGCTAAAGAATAAGGACAAATCCCCGAAACAATATTTTCTAGAAATAATATGTCCCTTTCCATTTGACAAGAATTTACACATGCCTCCATTCCCTTCATGAGTGGAAATCACAAAATTTGACAAATATGACGGTACCTCAGATCCTCAAGATCATGTTAGGGAATTTAGTGTTTCTTGTATGGAATTCATGCACGATCAAACGTACCTCATGTGTCTCTTCCCAAGGAGTTTAGGGGGTCAAGCAATGGAATGGTTCTCAAGTCTACAAAAAAGGAATAAAAACATTCAAAGAACTAATCCAACTATTTTTACAACAATACTCATACAAAATTTGACATCCTGTGACTATGATCGATCTTTGTAATACTCAACAAAAAATAAGGGAACCTCTTCTTACTTTTCTCCAATGCTGGAGAAGGATGTTCTGTAGGTACCCATGACCTATTCCAGACTCTGAGAAAATGGATATATTTGTCAATAACTTGGTCCCCAAACTGAAATATAGCATACAAATACAAGTACACCCATCATTTAACAAAATGGTAGATAATGGCATTTGAATGGAAGATGTACTCATAAAGAAGGGAGATATCACACCTTGGAAAGAAACACAAATAGGATCTAGCTCTAAAGAGAAGAACAAGTATTGGAAATTTTCCAAAGACAACAACAAGAATATTGTTAATGATGGAGTAGTAGACACTATCAAAACAAACTCAAAATCTACAATATTCAACCTGGCTAGTGGTACACAAGCACTTAAAGCCACTGAGATTGCAACAGAGAATCAGCCAAAGAAAACAAAACAATGGTTCAAAGAAAAGCCTTGGCTTTCCAAACCTAAGTGTGATTTTACTCCTCTTGAAGAATCATATGAGTCTTCTTTCAAAACTCTATTGGAAAACAACTTGATAACACTACCAGATAACTCTAGACCATATGATCTGGATGTCAAACCAAGATGGTGGAGAGAAAATGAATACTATGACTTCCATCGGAATAAGGGTCATAACATAAACAATTGCATGAAGCTAAAACATGAGATTCAAGATCTCATAGATGTTGGTAAAGTTGTTGTTGGGAATCATCGAACCAATGATGATCATAAAGCATTTAAAGACCCTTTGCTTGCTTATGAACAAGGTGATTCCTCAAAGACCAAAGGAGGTGCCAAGGTAAATTATGCTTATGCCAGCTAAGACAACATTATCAACATGATTGAACCTTCACACTCAGAATATTGCAATGTGATTATAGTTCAAGATAAACCAAATGAATCATGATATGAAAAAGCTCTGACCTGATCTCAAAAGAAAGTTACCCTCCAAGGAGCTATTTCTTCCAACCCGGCTCAAGAAACATCAAATCCAACAGCCTTGCCAAACAAACAAAAGGAATCAACCTAAACAAATTTAAAAGATTAACCTCATCATCATCCTCAGGATATAGCGTGGTTGAACAGTTAAAAAGGACAAATGCTCAAATTTCAATTTTTGAATTGCTACAGCTCTCATCTGCTCATAAGGAAATCCTAGACAAAGCGTTGCTCACTACCAATGTTCCAAAAGATTTAGACATTGAGCGGTTTCAATCTATGGTGGGTCATCTGACTTCACCTCACTATTTGACCTTCTCTAAGGAAGATGACAATTCATTAAATCATCCACATAAACAGCCATTGCATATTGAAGCCATGATCCACAAACACAGAGTTAAACATGTTTTGATAGATGGAGGCGCGGGGTTGAATATCTATACTTATCATCTGCTTACACAACTAGGATTCTCTGAAAATATTATTGATCCAGGAAAGAAAATAACAATTAAAGCCTATGATGAAGAAGAGAGGACCTCCAAAGGTTTGGTATCATTACCAATCAAAGTGGGACCGATAGAGAGAGATGTCCTTTTCCAGGTTCTCGATATTCCATTGTCATACAATATATTACTAGGTAGGCCATGGATTCATGAAATGAAGGCAGTACCATCAACATATCACCAATGCTTAAAGTTTCCTTATAATGGAGCTGAAGTCAATATTCTTGCTGATACAAATGTCATCTGTAATGCATTGACAAAAGGTGTAGATACTTTTGTGCCTCATAATAGGGCAGCCTCTCCAAATGAAGATCCAGAAACATTGATGAAAGAATTAGAAAAGAGATTGAAGATTACAGATACCGGCATGGATGGCTACAAGATAGAACCAGTACTATCATTAGTTTCTCTCCCTCCATCGCCAAACAGTTGGGCAAGCCATCAGAGGCTATGAGGACACAAACTTCAGCTCCAAATACTATATATGATGGTCTCTTCATACAGTGTTCTACCTCCTTGGTGGATGAAATAGAAGAGGATGTTGTGCTTAACTAGCTCTTTAAGGAAGATAGTCCAAATGAGGAGGTACGACATTGTGAGATTTCCTCAAACCAATATGGTCGTGGTTACAAAATGATTCAGCGCATGGGGTACTCAGGGACTGGTCCTTTGGGAAAACAAAAAGAAGGTATTATTGAACCAATTTGGCTACAAACTAAATCCACACAAGATAAGGCTGGACTGGGATACAATCCTAAAAAGACATCAGACCAAAAACATGTTTCTATGTCTAAAGGCTTGAAAAAGATATCGTCTTTAACATTACATGAAGCAAACACTAAACAAACAAAAGAAGAGTGTAGAAGAGAGAAAGAGGAATCAACAGTCAAGAAAGAAGAAATAGTCAGTGCTCAAGCTTCGACGGTATCAGCTACGATAATCAAAGAATTGTTTGCACCATTAAAAGTTCCAGTCACATATACTGACAGGCAACAAGTAGATGATTCGGAGATTGATTGAAACGAGTATGAATGGGGTCTTGGCTATCTTTCAGACACATCCGCTACAGAAACTCCAGAAGAATCTAGTAGTGTCATTGATGATAGTCAAGAACTAATGCGCATAAAACTAGAGACGGAAATACAAGAAATTAGACAAAAGAGGCAAGCAAATTATGAACAAGCATTGAAAGAAGGAACAATACAAGAAAGCTTCTCATTTATGTATCCTTATCCTAAAATAGAACAAATCAGTTATAGCACTACACAGAAAGAGTTAGAAGCTGTAGAAAAAGAACCGTTTATCAGTCCAGAAGAATCTGAATGGAGTAGATGACAAAAAATCACAGAAACAATGAGATCAGGTCAATAGGTGTGTCAGATACAAATGACAAATGAACTACAATATGAAGGAACTTGTAGCATTAAATATGTTAGTATTGATACCATACATATGCTTACTAAATCACCTGAAAGAGACTTGGAAACTTCATCCGATGACTCTGATGACTCTAATGACAGTCCAGTTTGTGATGATACCCTCTCATCCTTAAATTATGAATCATCTAATACAAACAATGAAAAGTTGCCTACTAGTCTTATTGTTGTTAAACCATGACATGACGTCCAGTCTGGCATAGTAAACGACGTTACAAGTATGTCTATTGGATTAGATTGATTAAATATAAATGTGAACTTTAATAATCATGATCTGACTCTTCCTGGTCTCGAGACACTTATGCAAGGTATCATTCTAGAACTTGACTTTTTGATCCGCAGTTGTTATAACAATACCGTGAATGCTCTTGAACCTATCCAAAATTTGTCCTTAATACATCTCGAATTGATTGACTATACTTTACAAAATCAACCCATGGATATACCTACTTTTGCCAATGACTATACATTATCCTATTATCTCAATGCAATTGAGCCTATGAACTCTTCCACTAGTGAATGGAGTGAAAATATGACTGAAGAGGATATCAAGTATCTTAGTTGCAAAAACAAGAAAAATAAAAATAAAAGATCTGATGGCAAAAACCATATTGTGGCGATGTCAAAATATAAAAAAGATAAAATAAAGGACGTACCTAAAAGTGAAAACCTCTTTGAGGCGCCTGAAGGTGAGATACTTCGTATACTACCCAGTCATTTTTAGGAACGGTCTTCCATATTGATCGAGCCAACTCAGCCAGTGAATATCGAGAATCAAGAGACACCACAAATTATTCACGTAGCTCAATCACTATCAGTAAAGGAATTGAAGGATTTCACTCAGCTATTCTTAGAGAAGAAAATAAACTTTGCATGGACGTACTCTGATATGCTAGGCTTGGATCCTGATCTCATTATGCACCATCTCTCAATCACACTAGGAGTAAAACCAGTTAAACAAAAACTCCATAAGATGCACCCGCATGTCGCACTATTGGTCAAAGTTGAACTAGAGAAACTACTTAAAGCAGGATTTATCAGAGCAATAGATTATGCTGAATGGATTTCCAACATAGTACCTATGTCGAAGGCAAATAAATCTATCAGAGTTTGTATAGATTTTAGAGATCTCAACAAATCATGTCCAAAAGATGACTTTTCATTGCCAAATATTGATATGATAGTCAACATGACAGCTGGGTATGAGATGTACTCACTAATGGATGGATTTTTTGGCTACAATCAGATTAAAATCGCTCCTGGAGATCAAGAAAAGGCAGTTCTCACCTGTGCATGGGGAACCTTTTGCTAGAACATTATGCCATTTGGGTTAAAGAACGTAGGAGCGACCTATCAGAGAGCAGTTACAACTATCTTTCATGACATGATGCATAAGAATATGGAAGATTATGTTGATGACACCTTAGTGAAGACTATGAAAAGATCAACGCATATTAAAGAGTTAGGTCCTATACTTGAAAGAATGGAAAAGCTCAAGCTTGGATTAAATCCAAAGAAGTGTGCATTCGGAGTGACATCTGGTAAACTACTTGGCTACATCATTTCAAAGAAGGGCATCGAGGTCGATCCTGAGAAGGTCCAAGCTATAATGGAAATGCCACCTCCGAAGAACATTAGTCAAATGAGAAGTCTACAAGGACGTCTCCAATCCATTAGAAGGTTCATTTCTCAACTAGCAGAATAGGCTCAACCTTTTACAAAAGTATTGAGAAAAGGAATAATATACAACTAGGATCAGCAGTGTGAACAACATCTTCAACAGATAAAAGAGTACCTGTCTAATCCACCGATATTGATGCCACCTATTCAGGGTGAGCCACTAATCTTATATATATCAGCAACTGATTCATCACTGGGGGCACTTCTAGCACAATAGGATGACAACAAAAAGGAAAGAGCTATTTATTACATCAGTAGGACATTGGTGTCTTATGAAATGAGCTACAATATAATAGAAAAAGCATGCTTGGCATTAGTCTTTGTATCACAGAAACTAAGGCACTATATGCTCGCACATTCAGTCAAGTTGGTGACCAAAATTGATCCACTTAAGTATCTTCTTAATAAAGCAACACTCACCGGACGATTGACAAAGTGGGTAATGATCCTTACAGAGTTTGACATTGAATATGTGGAACGCAAAGCCATCAAAGGATAGGTAATTGTTGATCAACTTGCCGAAGCTCCACTTGAAGATACTCAACCACTACACATTGAGTTCCCAGATAAATCAATAATGCATCTTACTCAACAACCCTGGAAGATGTTCTTTGATGGTTCCTTTACTCAAAATGGTTCAGGTGCTGGCATACTATTCATTACTCCTTAGAAGTACTCAATTCCAAATTCTTATAAGATTCTATTCCCTTGCACAAACAACATTGTAGAATATGAAGCTTTGGTGAATGTAATAAAACTAGCCATTGAATGGAAGGTTGCTGAATTACATATTTATGGAGATTTTCACCTAGTCATCAATCAAATCAATGATACATATCAGACTAGAGATGAGAAACTGATGCCTTACAAGAGGATGGTAGATGATCTCAAGAAGTATTTTACTTTTGTATCATTCCAACAAATTCCTAGATCAACGAATAGAGTAGCAAATGCTATGGCTACCTTGGCATTTATACCTAAGCTACAGGAGTCCAATTTTTGCTTTGATTTCCTGGTGGAAGAGTTATATTACCCTGCTTATGATTCTCCTGAGACCCAAATAGTCTGTTCTATTATTGGACATGACTCATCCTGATACAACCACATCTATTCCTATCTATATGATCAAATTATCCCTGAAAACCGTACTTGTAACAAGAAAAGAAACTTAACTCGAAACGCTTTGCGATATGTTATCATAGCTAACAATTTATTTAGACGAGGTTTGGACGGTACTTTGCTTAGATGTCTAGAAAATGCAGAATCTAAACGTGCATTATCAGAAGTCCATGAAGGTATTTGTGGATCTCATTCGAATGGTTTTACTTTAGCTCGGAAACTATTACAGGTTGGCTACTACTAGCCAGATATGGAAAAAGACGCCATAAAATTTGCTAAGACTTGTGAGAAATGTCAGCTTCATGGAAATCTCATACATGCCCCGGCAAGGGACCTCATACCATTTATAACACACTGGCCTTTTTAGCAATGGACCTTTGATTTCATTGGTCAGATATATCCAGCTTCATCCAATAGACATAAATTCATCATAACTGCCACTGATTATTTCACCAAGTGGGTAGAGGCAGTTCCGCTCACCAAGGCAACTAGTAAACAAGTCGCCTTATTCATTCTAAACTATATAATTTGCAGGTATGGGATACCTTCATCCATCTTGACTGATAATGGAGGACAGTTCAAAAATAAAGATCTAGATGAGCTTTGTGAGAAATTCAAAATAAAGCAACACTGGTCATCAGTATATTACCCTCAAGGTAATGGACAAGCTGAGGCGTTTAATAAAAACCTACTAACTATCTTGCACAGAACACTGAACAAGTCTAGGAAGGATTGGCATCTGTAGCTCAATCTTGCACTATGGGCTTACAAAACCAGTATCAAAACACCTACTGGGGCTACACCTTTTTCTTTGGTGTACGGGTCCGAGCAGTATTACCTATTGAAGTAGAAATACCATCTCTAAGAGTTTCCTTGCAAGGTCTTGTTACTGATGAAGATCGTAGAATATCTAGATTGCAAGAACTCGAATTGTTGGATGAGCGTCGGCAAGTGGTGTTTGTTTATCTTAGAGTGTATCAGAAGAGAATGTCTAGAGGTTATAACAAGAAAGTTCGACAAAGAGAATTTCAAGTTGGTGACCTAGTTTTGAGAGAAAATCCAAAAAATCAACAATTTCGTGACAACAAAATGGAAGTTTGAACCCAACTGGCTGGGTCCCTACATTGTTACTGCATCATTCGGCTCTGGTGCCTATCAACTCTCAAACTTGAAAGGAGAATAGCTCCGTGAACTGATTAACACCATCCACTTGAAGAAATTCTTCGCTTAGCACTCTCTGCTCCAGCAAACTTGTACAGTTGGAAAAAGTCCTGAAAAAATTCTAAAAAATCAGAAAAAGTACTGAAGAAACCAAAAACAAAAAATAAAAAAATAAAAAAAAGAAAATTTTGCCCTAGTGAAAACCTGGCAAACAGGCACCTTGGTAAAAAATAAAAATGAATCTCTACCAAGCAGGTGAAAACCTAGCAAACAGGCGCCTCTTGTACTCAAGCGCTCCATCTATCAACGCAATGTTGTCATTTCCCGCTTTCAAGCATCTTTTTCTTTCGCTTGTACATATTTTCAGTCACTTTTGTGACATACTGGTTCGTTGGAACCCTCATGACTTGAAACTGATCAACTTCCTAGTCTCAGGTTACTTGACAGAGCACATTACGTATCCTAAGCAGTGTCAACCAAGTCATTATTCTGTCAATGAAACCTAGTCATCCACTCCAAGTCAGTTACCTGTCTCCTGACTACTATAGAGTTTTTATCACTGAGTTTACAAGCAAAACAACATAACGGAAAACAATTACTAAATAGTTTGGGCTATGAATGAAAATTTTCTTTGTATGCTATCTTTTATATTAATTTTCGATTAATGTCCCTCTGAGTAACTCAAGGAAGTCTATTATGACTAAGAGGAGAAAGGATTGGGGGCATAATATTTTCTTTGTTTTTTGCTTGAAGGAATGATCCCGATGATCTAGAAACATATAAATTAGCTGGGTGTCTGTGATAAGAGCCTTCACATTAAGGTGAAATCGCCTCACATACCTCGACTCTGCTTATTTGTATGCTACAGGGAGGTCCATATCATTTCTTTGTCATTTTTGAGGAAATTTCTTTATGATGCAATTCGGGTCCCTGTGAAATCTGTCCAAGGATATGAACAAAAAAAAAAGGTCATTGCGGACAAGATAACTAATATTGCACATTGAAAAAGAAAGGAACTCTAACCTGCCTATTGTGTTCGTTATGCTCAGTGATGATTCTTAAGTATTTTAAATCTAGTGATTAGGTTTAGGTTGCATTTCGCATCTCATTTTGCATTTCATTCTGCATTTTTGTGAATCTAGAGTGATTTTGGTATAGTAATAATCTCCTTATCTTATGAATGAGAGCTAGAAGCTTCACCATTTCTTCGCTAAGTGGTCTCCTCTTCACCTTTTCTTCAATCAAATACTTGTGTTTTGAGATGTTTAGCTGCATACATAACATTTCATATAGATTCATTCATTCATTTTATTATTAATCATTTGCATTCATGTTATTGCATAGAAAAATAAATAAAAATTTGCACTACTCATTTTCATTCATTTATTTGCATATTAAAAGAAACAAAAACATAGACATTCATTATCATTTGCAATATATACATTCATGCTGAAAGAAATACATACATGTAGGATAAAGCATATAGAAACATCTCATAATTGAATTGACACAAGTATAATGAAGTCAAATCAGATCTCGTATATATATATATATATATATATATCATCTCAAGTCTAAGAGTACAAAATGATGTCCAATGACATGTACAAACTCCCATCGGAGCAAGAATCGTATCGGCTACAAAAAATGGGTGTCTACAAAAAATATCCTAGCTACAAAAAGAATCATCTAGCTGGTGCCCTCTCCCTCATCACCTGGTGGAGGAGGAGGATCCTGATGCCTAGGATCCTGGTGCGGTGCTCGTGCTCCCTCTGATCTAGCCATATACTGTGAATAGGGTTGCACCTGCTGTGCAACAAGAACTGTGACACTATATGCCACCACATAATATGCAACCCTACTACTCTAGAGCAGCACCTCCTGTCGAAGAGACTCTATCTCTGCTCTCGACTCGGCTCTCAATGCTATGATCTGGAAATCACGCTCTGCCCTAACCTCGACTAGCTGTCGGTCTCGCTCCGCTAACTAAGTCTGAGCCACTATCAACTACGACTACAACTTTGCAAGGTGTGCTCTCATTGACTGACCTGTGTCAGCCCGCTACTCTCTCACAAGCTCTCCACTGCCATCTCCACCTGTGGCTCCACCCTGCTCATCCCGCCGCTGTCAGACCTACCTCGGAGCTGCTTGCTCCTCCTCTCCGCCACCCAACCTCACGCCTACTCTCCCAAGAGATCCACCCTCACCCCTCTATTTTCCAACATCAGCTTGCACTCTGCTATTGCTAGCACCAGGATCACCACCAGTCCATCATGGAGCATTTGGTCTCTAGCCCTATCCCTGCCTGTAGCTCTGTCTCTTTGCCTGTCCCTATGCCAGTGTGAGGGCATCATCCCCCACATCCTCAATATGAGGGGCATGCTCTCGAGGATCCGTAAATTGAGGGAATGGATGCTACTGAAAGTAATCCTTGTACTGGGGCGATACCCTTGCATCTGCTATATCCTCCAAGTAATCCCACCTCAGCCGGTGTAAACCTATCATCTCCTACATCGCTAAAGCATAGGATAGCCTAGGTGACCATCCCTGTCTCTCCTCATCAGCATATCGAACATATGTCATATACTCCTGAGAGATCCCCTGTGGCCGGCCATACTGCCTCATCACTCATGAAATGATGAATTGCTCCACAACAGTCTACGATCTCCTAATCAGTGGGCGTGTAACAAAAAGATCTCTCCACACTGCCCGCCAATCATCCCATGACTCCAACCCCCTATACGGTCTCCATATAACAGCTATCAGATCATCGAGCTGTCATCGCCAGAAGTCTGTCTTGCCGAGATGGGGCTGCGTAATATATCTAGCATACCTGTAAATAATCAGCTGCCCTGCCTCTCTGCTATCATCGACTATCAACTGACAAATGGGAAGGTGCTTCCAAGCCCACACCTATAAAATATAAACCCCTACAGCCATGCTTCACCCATCTCTGTAGATAATCTCATGCATCTCCCAATACATGTGAGCCAATAAGAAAGAGCCTCAGCCAAGTCTCTGTGGGGTCTCTATCAACCTCTCTAGCATATGACATCCACTCTAAAAACCCTATTGCCCTCTATCTGGCATCAAGAAGCAACCAATGAAACCTGCTAGGACACATGCTAGCAGATACTCCTCACTATACCTGCCCATCAATATATCCCAACTCATAGAACGAGTCAAAATATTAGGATTTCTAAATACGTTCCTAAGAGCTTGTAGTCCAAGTAATAATGCAATATCATAATCTACCTTATCCCCAGCAAAAGGGATACGAAGGATCCTGTACACATCCTTGGGAGTGATAGTCAACTCCCCAACTAGAAAATGAAAGGTATTATACTCTAAATGAAATCGCTCTACCAACGCTATCAGCATCCCGTGGTTCATATGGATATCAGGTAACCTCATCAGGTGAGTAAAGCCACACATATCAATATGAGCCTGCTCAACCTCAGACATATCATGAACCAAAGCCATAGTGGGAGGATATACACATCTGAAGAGCACAGGAGGTAAGCACACCTACACAAAAACCCAACAACGATCATCAGAAAACATTCCACATGAGCCTACAAGAGAAGTTAAACATCACGCAAATCCAAATAAGTCAAATGCAAAAGCAAAATTTAATGTTTACACTTTAAAAAATGATCACTTTTTTTTTAACGATAAAACACAGTTAAATGGAATCTCGTACGAGTCAGGAATGGCTCTCGTACGGGAAAACAACCTCAAATGACACTTTATTGGACTCCGCACGAAAAAATGGTCTCCTAACCAACCTGTCATATGACATAAGGGTTACTCCCATACGACAAATCTAATGGTCTTAAATGATAAAAGATAATTTGCCAGTTTCTCGTACGAGACAGGATCCTGTCTCGCACAATAAACTACGACACCCGACCCAAAACCCGTGAAAAACGTGAAAAATAAACAAAAATTTTTTAAAATGGAAACATAAAGAGGCTAAAGATCGATCACTTACCGCTAGCTCATAGTTTCGAGGTCAATTGTGACGTCTCTGGCGCTCAAATCGATGTTGACGAGTAGGGACCACCATTTTTCTTCGCAGAAGGCTTTTTGAATTTTCAAACTTGGAGGGTTAAAATGAATTGAAAATGACACTTTCGTCCTATATATAGCCTAAAACCTAATTTTTCAACTTGCTTCTATGGTCACAAAAATTGTACCCTTAGCTAATATGACTGCCCTGATTCCATTTTCAGGATCGAAATCAAAATTCGAGATCGTTTTACTAGTCAGTTTCAAAATTTTGACCACTTAGCACTTTTTTTTCATCAAATGCTCATTCTTTCTTCAAATTGCACTCAATTTCAAACACTGAATCTTAATTCAATTTCATTTTACACATCAACAATACAATCAACTCTACGCTCAATTTCTTATCAATCATCGACAAAATTTTCAAAAAAATCCTCATGATCATTTTGTGCTCAAATAAGTTATTTTTGGTCACATAATTGCCTATAATCAATCCCTCGCTATCTTTCAATTTTGCTCCCGAGGGGGCATACTCACGACCTTATGACTTCACATCTCACAAGTCAAGAAATTTTTTCAAATCTTCATCAAAAGTCGAGCAAAATATTTTCAATTAAAGAAAATCAATCCTTATTGCTAAGGGGCATCTCAGCTTCATCGCTTTACATCAAGTTGAGATCTCTCGATCATCTGAATCAATCAATCGCTAAGGGGCATATCAGTTTCATCGCTTCAAATCAAGTTGATATTTGTCTTTCATCTGAATTAATCTCTTAACATTAATCAGTTTCATTGCTTCAAATCAAACTGATTATTCGTTTAAACTCAATCAGAAGTTTAAAGAGTTTCTTTGATCACACTAAATCTAAGCAGTTGTTCGGTATTCATTTCTTGATCAAGCTGAACGATTCATTCTTCACTCATCGTTTCTTGATCAATCAAGTTCAAGATCGATTTTTATCATCACTCACTATATCTAAGATCAATCAAGTTCTAGATCAGTAAGATCTGCTTCTTGATCAATCAAGTTCAAGTTCGGTATCTTTGTTTTCTATCATTCCTCAGTTCAATCAAGTTTGGGATTGGTATCACTTTAATCAGACCTCATTTAGCTTTGTCGCTTCGAATCAAGCTAAACACCTTGCTTTTTTATCTAGTTCGTGATCAATCAAGTTCAGAATTGGCGTCTCCTAGACATCACACATTCTTTGAATCAAAGCACTGCTTGCACATTAATTCAAAGAGGGGCAAATGTAATACCCTAAAATTGGTCATCTAAACCATGGGCCCCTAATCTTGACAACATTACCAAGGTTCTAACTAAAGGCAATTAAATCAATCTTGAGCACATTATTAATTCTTTAATTATCAATAATCACATGGCAAATCAACTACTCAACATTAATTAAATATTTATTTAATTAATTGAATCATTTTCAAGAATATCATTTTGATCAATTATCCCATTTTAATTTATTAAATATCCTTGAATATTTAATTAAATTAATAAATTTGCCATTCAATCATGCAAAAAGGATTAATTTATTACAAAAGATGAATTAATTTATTACAAAGAGTTGAATTGAAACAAAACAAAAATCAAAAAAAGAATTGAAGTAAGAGAGAAATCAAACTTGACATATTATTTCTTTTTCTAAATTTAGAACTTGAAATCAGAAAAGCAATTTAATTGAATTATTGAATAATTCTCTAAAATTAGAACTCAAAGCTTTTCAGAAAAAGAAGTTCAGTTGCATTGAAAAGACCTTTGTCTTGAATGAATTAAATATGTGCATGGAACTATCTATTTTTATCAGATGTGCATGGAATTAATTTATTATTATTTTCCAATGCAACTTGGACTTCTAATTTGAATGCATTTCAATTAAACTATAATTGGAATCTATCTCAAGGTTAACTGAACATGATTTCTCAATTATTTTCAATTAATCCTAAATTGAGCTTTTTGATTCTCTATAAATTCAGTCTTCAGCTCTCATTCCAATTCACCCCAGAGATTTTTGAGAACACGCTTAGAGATTATTATCACACTAATTTCACTCTGGAGTCATTGAAATCATTGTGCTTTTTTAGATTACTTGCATCCATTGTTGCTTGAATTGGTTATTATTGCTTGAATTATTCATCTATCTTGCATCCATATAGCTTAATATCATATAGATTAAATCCTTCATCTTGGTGTAGTCTAGTCACTGGTATTGCTTATAAAAATCTGAGAGCAATCTTATACTCACATCTTTTAGAAGACAATTAGTCGCTTTGCTATGGTTTATTTCTTATTGATTATTGATTACTAACCATGTATATAATGACTTAATTGAAGTGTTGTTCTTGCAACTATAGGTTCACTTTTTCACACACACACTATGTACGTTCGTAAAACCAGGGTTTGTCTATTTGGAGAGACAACACCCAGTTCATATCATATTTTATTCGTGAAAGTGATTGTTGCATGAATGTTAAATTGAATTTTGTTAATTTGTGTACATCCAACAAGAGATAAATTTTCAAGTGTAATTTTTGTATAAGTATTTTTATTGTGTTGCTTAACACGTGATCGATTTATGTTTTGGTTTTTAAATTGTCTCTTGGAGGGAGTTGTTTAACCATATCTTTTTCAATTAATTTAATGAGGTTCTATATTTTTTCTAGGGTAAAGAATCTTTGGGGTGGTCAACTTAAGTTTGACCTGAAAATTAACTTTAGAGGGGTTTAAAAGGGGTTAAATGGACACCTACGAGTAGTTTAAGAGTGGTTCCTAAAGCCCATAAGGTATACCTAAGGGTTAGGAGTAATTTTAGGCATGTTTCAACTCCCATGTGACCCTTTAGACACCCTAAAAAGTAGGTTTCCTAAGTTGAGCGAAAATTAAAAATTAGAAGGATCATCTAAGTTGTTAACCTTCCTCTTTGAATGTGAGATCCCTTTCCCATTTTACCCTACTTTCCTTTTCAGTATTAGAAACTTGTGAGAACTCTCACAAAGGCCTTCTTAAGCAAGAATGAGAAAATTAGTGGGTAATCACCCACTCTCCATTTTTGGAGACAAGGAATTTTGAAATAAAAAAAAAAGATAGATTTGAATTAGGAATTTGGCTAAGTGTAGAGGAGCAAGGGCTTGTGGAAATGGGTTGCTCATCCTCAACAAAAATAGCATACCTTTGGGAAGTTGAAGGTTGGTTAAATTTCTTTGTATTGTATTTGTATATTTCATGTTATGTTGAAAGGAATCGCTTGTATGGAAAAGACTTGTTTCATGTATTTTCCTCTATGAAAATTTACCTTGTGTTCTACATTTTACTCTTGTGAATTTTTCTGTGTTTTGGGAGTAACCAAGACGTCCTACTCTTGGGAGAGAGGATGGTCTTGTGGGTGGTAGAAGTTTGACAGCCCTCGAGTGAGAGACTCTCGTTATGAGAGTTATCACAAGGGATATTTATGTGACCCTTGCTGCATGGCTTGTCTATGCATTTGGGGGTCATAAGGAGGGAAATAAGGCATGAATGCCTTGGGGGGCATAAGGATGTGGGGTTGTTATACTTATGATGTATTTGGTTTTCCATGAGGTGGCTTTGTGTTTTACCTTACTTGCAGTCTCCTCAGGGTACTTGGTCCACTACCACCCTTGAAAAGACATCGCAATGTGTGGTGCAGTGTAGCCTGGGTTGGGAATGTGTATGTGATTGTTTTTCCTATGTTTATTGTGTTTGCATGTGTGTTCCTGTCTAGGGCTTGGTTCTCCAAGCTCGGGGGTGGCTACTAGTTAGCCTAGGCTGGGAGGTGAGCACTCCATGGTCACCATCCTTTGATTATTTGTAGGTTGTTGGAAGGAAAGAATAGGACAAGTGGAAATTTGATGGAGTTATTTGTTGCAGAAATCTATTTGGAAATATATTTATTATTTTGTTTAAAGTCCTCATTTATTGATAATGAGAGACCTATTTGTAAAATGATGATAGTGTCTTTTAAATGTACTTTAAAGAAATGTAATATTTTAGATTTTGCAGCAATGAAGTGAATAATTTTGGAATTAGTTCCTAAGAGTTTTGAAATTTAATATTTGTTGTGTATATAATATTTTGAAAAGCAAAAAACTTATTTTATCTCTATATGCTTATGAAATTAAATAGGAAGATAATGAAATAGTTTAGAAAATCATGAATGATAAAAAAGATGGAAATAAAATATTTAGTCTTGTCTATGGAAATGCAAATATAATATATTAAAGCCCTGTCATTGTTCCTTTCATTTATTTGTAGAAATTAAAATCTAAGTTAAATAGTCTAACTAATTAAATAGAAATATATTTTTATAGTTGCTGTATAAAATTATTTAAATCTGTCATTTTATTTATTGCAGAAAATAAAATTAAAGTTTATTATAGCCCTTTTTAAAGTTTTATTTTAGTAATTTCTAGATTTTAAAAGTTGTTGTTTAAACTTATTTACTTCTGTCAATCTTATTAACTTGTAGAAAATAACAAAAAAAAATCTAAAGTTTATTACAGTCATCTCTAAGGATCTATTTTAAATAATTTGAGGATTTATATGGTTGTTGTTTCAAGCTTATTTAATTCTGTTATTTACTATATTTTGCAGAAAGTAAATCCATAGTAAATAATCTATCTAATATTTTTTTTTAGCAACAAGGAATTTAATAAAAGGAAATATATGCATTGTTTTAAATTTGTAGAATTTATCTAACCTATTAAAAATGTTCAAAATGAAAAGATCTACATCTGTTTACATACAAAGCATGTGCCCCTACACAATATATATATATATATATATATATATATACAAATTTATATGCAAATATATATGATTAAATGAAATACTTTTCTAAACAAATATATATATATATATATACTCATTTGTATAATACATATATATTTATATATATATATATATATATATATATTATTATATATATAAATATATATATATATATTTTAATACATTTAAATAAAAAAAAAAAAAGTTTAAAAAAAAAATATGGCAAGTTTGGGTTTGACCGAACCCTTGTGCTAAGTACAGAGGTCGGCGCGACCTGGTGCCGCGATTGTGGGCAACCACAGTGGACGGCGCCACTGTGGGTGACCACAGTGGTCGCCGCCACTATGGCTTCTCATAGTGGACGACCCGTGCGCCACCACTGTGGGTGGCCACAGTGGTTGCTGCCATTGTGGTAACCCACAGTGAGCGGCACCCCTGGAAATGCCACCTCCGCCTCTCCTCCCCCTTTGCCTTAGCCGCCATGGTCGTCGCTTGGTGAGCCCACCCTGCACAGCCAACATAAAGTTAAAACCCTAGCCGGTTAGGGCTAAGGTAAAAGAAATGTGGAAAGATAATAAGGAATAAAAAAAAAAATACTGAGAGGCTTATTTTATAATAAATAAAGGGTTAGGGTTTGCATGGTTATAACACTTATATATATATATATATATGTATATATATGTATATATGTATATATATGTATATATATATATGTATATATATATATATATGTATATATATATATATATATTATATATACAGGGTTATGAATATGATTTTTGACAAAATTGTAGAGTTATAATAATATGAGCGAATTTGAGTAAGTTGTAATAATATTTGTTTAAGGAAAAATATATATATTAAAGAAATTTTATAATTTACATGTATTAGTGTTTATTTTAATTTAAACATTTAATAATAATGTGGTTTAAGGGCAGCTGGTAGATCAAATATTTTATTAGAAGTTTGTTGTTAAACATAAGGGTATAAAAGAAAAGGGATGTTTTTAGATTATTTTATTAATAAACTTAAGGAAGATATTCATTTTGAATTAATTGACTCTTTAGTCGATTTATCTTTAATTATAGATTAAAATGAATTTTAGACAAAATAGACTTATTGGAGATTAATAATACCTTCACCAAATATTTTAGGGAGTGTTGATTTAATTAACTATTAGCCAATTTAGATGAGAAAATAAATTAATTCTTTTAGTAATCTGCATTTAATTCTAAATTATATTCGTTTGCTTGAGTTAGGGTTTAAGTTAACTCAACCATAGTTAAGACAAAACTTGCTAGTACAATTTCATAATTGCAGATTTATATGTTTTAAGTTGTGAATTTCAAAAAAAATAATCCCGTTCGTGCCCAAAAGTTTGGGCATGACAATTTTGGTATCAGAGCCCTAGGTTCAAACACTGGTGAACATGGGCTACATTCATAACTTAGCTGAAACCAAACTATGGCTTGAAGTATAACACCTAGGTGGAAAACTTGCGAAATAACAAAGTGAAACATAAGTGAAAATTCTTGTAAATCAATAGATAAACATATATCAGTTCAAGGGGTTCCAAGGGTCACTAAAAGCCCTAAAATTTGAACTTATTAGTCATAAGGTTTATGGCATAATAAAAACCCCAAGGGCTACGAAATTTTAAATTATTATTTATATGAAGTATTTTCAGTGTTTAAGAATGAAAATTAGATCTTTTGTACTTATGAGGGTACCATTCAATTGGAACCTAAACACAATAATTGCCCTAATCAAATCAAGTAGGAGGAGTTAATTCTTCAATAAGATACATTTGATGGTAACTAAAAGAATGCCATCCATCGAGATATGTTCATGACAATGGGAAGTCAAACAAGATAGTTAGACCTAAGATAAAGGCAATAAACAAGATAAATAGGATCGAGATAGTTCTAGTTAAGTTTTTAAGCTAGGTGAAATTATGATGGTTAAAAACATCAAGGCCACCATTTGAGACATAAAGGAAGAAGAGTTAAAAAGGAACTCTTGCAAATCTTAGATAGAAGCATTAACCTATCCTAATGACTAGGTACCTTAAAGAATGTGGTTATGCTAGATTTCTTATTAAGAGCATTTGTTAGACAATGTTTGTAGCAATACAGTGAAGCTAGAGTTGGATAACCCTGAAGGTAAGAACTAAGCTGATGAATGGCAATCCCCTTGATCAGAAAACCCTAGTGATACTATAGGTGACTAAAATATGGAGAAAGGAGGCATGAACTTCTTGGGTGAAAACACATAATTACAATAAACCCTAAGTTCATCTGTGGTTATATAATTGGGGAAACAAGCAAGTAAAACCTCAACTAGTTCATTTACGAGAAGATAATCTTGGAGAAATTAAATAATGGAAGAGAGAGTAGAGTTGATTTGAGAATTGTGCAAAAATCCCCATTGAAGTGCAAGGAGTGTAAAAGTATTAGGATCCTATAATCTAGGAATGTGTAACTAATATTCATTCAGAAACTAAGGAGAAAAGTGCAACTCAATCATGGTTAGTCGCTAGGTACAAGACAGTATGTAACACAATTTAACTACTAGGCACAATCGAAGAAGTTTTGCAAATTATGGCACTCAAATGTAGAAGTATGCAAAAACATTAAGTATGGATGAAGCATTAGGCGGATGGAAATGGCTTATGGAAAGATAGTATAATAACAATATAATACCAAAGTTTTAATGTGAATTAGTTGGCAGTATAAAAGATTTTATGAGAACATTGATAAGGAGCCAAATTTTGTGGTTAGCCAAGGGAGAACTTGGAAAATTTTGGATCTTAAGACATTGGTAATTATTGGACACTTTTAAGTTATACCGTAATTAGGTAACAAAATATTATGATGATAAGGTGTTTTGTGGATTGAAGGAAATTGTAAGTTGTGACATGCTGGAAATGGGCTGGAAGTAAATATAAATAAGTAATATGGAACGGGATAATTTCCCTTTTACTAAATTTTAAATTAAAAGGATGGGTGTTGGTCACTTTTTGAGTGCACACCCCCTTGACTTCATAGTTGCATAAGTGAAGTAGGAGAGAATAAGTCCACTCTTTGAGTTGTTTGAAATATGCCTTGAAATGTGTGGGCATAAATTGTTGTCAACAGTTATCAATCTTACTTGACAATAATTCCACCCCAAATGGCTCTTAACCTCAAGTGTTAGTAATTTGGCAACAAGCTCCTACCTAATGAAGGCAAGTGAATGTTCGAGGTGAAAATATAAGGGGCTAGCATAAGGTGCTAAGAAACCAAATGATGCCCCTAGTAAAATTATATGATTACATTATACATATCCTAAGTGGTTCTAAGTAAACAAGTGTCAACTTTTTTTACCGAACTATCAACTATGTGTGTAAGACATGAAAGTGATGATGCTTGAGCTACCACATAACATTGAATCAAGGTTTAGCATATTAAGATAATTAATAGAAGCCATATTAAATTAAGCTATTAAGGAGGGATGTATTAACAGGATGGAGGAAACTAGATAGTTATTAAATAAATAATATTGAACCAAGTAACTATATAAAGGTCTATTAGTAGAAGATGTTCTAATTAAGTATTATTAAACGCAATTGTAATGAAAGGGACTTTTGAGTAAAATTATTATTGCCCTTATAAAATTAATTCAATCCACTAGATAATAGGAGTTATCATATTTGTTATGTTAGTAATTTTCTTAATCCTATCGCATAGGAGTTTTATCGAGACCCAAGGTTTCATTGGATCAACTTGTTAAGCTTTAACCTCTAACCAAGCATAGATTGCGTATAATTAAGTGTTCAAAAAAAAAAAAAAATTAGTGCAAGAGGAATGGACGGAGAATGGTAGGGTTAGTGCAAGAACCTGTTAGAATATAATTAACGATGTTAATGACCCTAAATAGATAGTGGATTATATCGAAAAGTGTTGCTTGAAATAGTAAGCATGTGAAGGTTAAAATGGGACATGATTTATAAAAAAAAAATGAATGCGATCTCTTGCGTATAAGAATTTATTTCATAAATCAATAAAGGATTATAAAGAATCTAAAAACCTTAAGAGTCTAACAATCACTACCTAACACACTCAGGACATGTGATCTTGGGTGAGGTGTTGCGGTTACTCCCTAGGGTATGACCAGTATGGTCATCTTGTTTCGTGATTTGATTCATCAGTATTTTCAACTTTCTTTGAAAAGTATATTGTGACCTATGGGCTAGTACTTTCCTTTATTTTTTTCATTTTTTTTTCATGAAGAGAAGACCACTAAATTTATGTTTCTTTTTATTGGAACTATGGAACTTGCCATGTTTCTAATTTTAATATCTTTCAATTGCCGGCATTTTTTCTTCTTTTGAAGGGACATGGTAAAATTAATTTTTGTATTTTGACCTTTTAAAGTGTCAAGTGGTCATTTTGATGGTTGATATAACTAGCCCTAGTGATATGATTTGTGTAATGTTTATCATGTTCATTGAACCACTGATAATGTGTCCAAGGAGAATACCGCAAGGATTGAAATTAGGCACAAAGAATTAACAAAGAATATATTTTATCAAATTAAGAAAAAGGAAGGAATATCCTCCTAAGTAAGATTAATTGCGAGTAATCTGAAAGAGAAAAATTTATAACAATAGTGTGATCTTGATCTAATGAATTTGTGAAAGTGATGATTGTCGACTGGTAAATTTGGCATGTGTAGGGAGGTGATTGCGTGGACAATATCTAAAATAAGTATTAATATTTTCCATCACTCCCTTAGAATGAGATTGTTATGTACCTTAATGTTTGGGACTTGCGAATAATGTGCCCTATGAAACTTAAACCTTGGTGCCTAGAAATATAAACATTGTAATCCCTAGTGGTAGAAAACTACCCTATATAGGGGCGGATTTGAAGAACCTAAATTTGATTATGCCTTGTTACCTAAGAAAGTTAGAAGAAATTATGCATCTAAGATAGTTTAACAAATAGTTTATTAACACCCTAATGAGGTGCCTTGATGTAGAATAAGTAGATTTGTTTTGGTTCAATGTGATGTCTATTTTATTAAGTAACATGCATGGACGAGAATATAGTAGGATAAACATGTTTTACATGAACCTTTAATAAGTATGACTCCTAGAAAATTAATAATTATACTATCATGTGTAACCTTGAATTGTGGGAGTTGATGTGTGTTATTGATATAATTTGGATGGCGCATTAATGAAAGTTGTTGAAAGATAGTACTTGTAAACACCTACCTAGGATCGAAGGGAAATGTAATAAAATAACTAAGAATTTAACCTTGTGAAGATAGTAAGTTAATTACAATAACAAGTTGATTTGGGTATTTCACCTTTCTAGCAAGCAAGATAAGATTTTGAGTAACTTATTGAAATTGTGGGAAATGTTATGTCCCTACTTCGTAAATCTACTCATGCGACTTCCAGGAGTAAGTCAAACTCTAGGGGAGGAGGATGTAAGGCCCTCCCCAACCAAGCTTTGATTAACTTAGTTGACCATGTTTGACCCTACTAATAAATGCTATAATTCAATAGGATGGGCTATGTTAGATAGATAGATTGGTGAGAAAAGTAATTGAACTAGATTATGGAATCATTTCACCTTGAGGTGTACATTTTTATGCATTATGGATTTAGAACTTATAAGATTCCAGGATTTGGATAACATTGATGTATGTTGATGCTTCATTTATATGTGTAATGATATAGAACTCTATATGATTCCATAATAGGATTACTTTGAGGTGATATATGTCATTATTGGATTTGCAGGACTTTACTATGATGATATAAATAGGATGTATGTTTTATGTATGGATTAAAATTATGAGGATTATGATAACTGCGTATGTGGATTTATTTGGATGTAAGATGTATTGATTTGTTTAAATGTATAGGGTATGTAGAGTGTTTGACGTGTATTCTTATTCATGTGTTTAAATGTTATATGAAGTTATTTGGAAGTACTAATGTGTAATTGAGATGCGCAGGAAAATTATCCACGTGACCATGGAAATATTATGGAGAACCAAACCTAGACCTATGTACATTCGTAAAACTAGGGTTTGTCTATTTGGAGAGACAACACCACGTTCGTATCGTATTTTATTCATGAAAGTGATTGTTGCATGAATGTTAAATTGAATTTTGTTAATTTGTGTACATCCAACAAGAGACAAATTTTCAAGTGTAATTTTTGTAAAAGTATTTTTATTGTGTCGCTTGACACATGTGATCGATTTATGTTTTGGTTTTTAAATTGTCTCTTGGAGGGAGTTGTTTAACCATAGCTTTTTCAATTAATTTAATGAGCTTCTATATTTTTTCTAGGGTAAAGAATCTTTGGGGTGGTCAACTTAAGTTTGACCCGAAAATTAACTTCAGAGGGGTTTAAAAGGGGTTAAATGGACACCTACGGGTAGTTTAAGAGTGGTTCCTAAAGCCCATAAGGTATACCTAAGGGTTAGGAGTAATTTTAGGCATGTTTCAACTCCCATGTGACCCTTTAGACACCCTAAAAAGTAGGTTTCCTAAGTTGAGCGAAAATTAAAAATTAGAAGGATCATCTAATTTGTTAACCTTCTTCTTTGAATGTGAGATCCCTTTCCCATTTTACCCTACTTTCCTTTTCAGTATTAGAAACTTGTGAGAACTCTCACAAAGGCCTTCTTAAGCAAGAATAAGAAAATTAGGGGGTAATCACCCACTCTCCATTTTTGGAGACAAGGAATTTTGAAAGAAAAAAAAAAAGATAGATTTGAATTAGAAATTTGGCTAAGTGCAGAGGAGCAAGGGTTTGTGGAGTTGGGCTGCTCATCCTCAACAAAACTAGCATACCTTTGGGCAGTTGAAGGTTGGTTAAATTTCTTTGTATTGTATTTGTATATTTCATGTTATGTTGAAAGGAATCGCTTGTATGGAAAAGGCTTGTTTCATGTATTTTCCCCTATGAAAATTTAGTTTGTGTTCTACATTTTACTCTTGTGAATTTTTCTGTGTTTTGGGAGTAACCAAGATCTCCTACTCTTGGGAGAGAGGATGGTCTCAAAGTGGGTGGTAGAAGTTTGACAGCCCTCGAGTGAGAGGCTCTCGTTATGAGAGTGATCACAAGGGATATTTATGTGACCCTTGCTGCATGGCTTGTTTATGCATTTGGGGGTCATAAGGAGGGAAATAAGGCATGAATGCCTTGGGGGGCATAAGGATGTGGGGTTGTTATACTTATGATGTATTTGGTTTTCCATGAGGTGGCTTTGTGTTTTACCTTACTTGGAGTCTCCTCAGGGTACTTGGTCCAATACCACCCTTGAAAAGACATCACAATGTGTGGTGTAGTGTAGGCTGGGTTGGGAATGTGTATGTGATTTTTTTTCCTATGTTTATTGTGTTTGCATGTGTGTTCCTGTCTAGGGCTTGGTTCTCCAAGCTCGAGGGTGGCTACTAGTTAGCCTAGGCTAGGAGGTGAGCACTCCATGGTCACCATCCTTTGATTATTTGCAGGTTGTTGGAAGGAAAGAATAGGACAAGTGAAAATTTGATGGAGTTATTTGTTGCAGAAACCTATTTGGAAATATATTTATTATTTTGTTTAAAGTCCTCATTTATTGATAATGAGAGACCTATTTGTAAAATGATGATAGTGTCTTTTAAATGTACTTTAAAGAAATGTAATATTTTAGATTTTGCAGCAATGAAGTGAATAATTTTGGAATTAGTTCCTAAGAGTTTTGAAATTTAATATTTGTTGTGTATATAATATTTTGAAAAGCAAGAAACTTATTTTATCTCTTTATGCTTATGAAATTAAATAGGAAGATAATGAAATAGTTTAGAAAAGCATTAATGATAAAAAAGATGGAAATAAAATATTTAGTCCTATCTATGGAAATGCAAATATAGTATATTAAAGCCCTGTCATTGTTCCTTTAATTTATTTGCAGAAATTAAAATCTAAGTTAAATAGTCTAACTAGTTAAATAGAAATATATTTTTATAGTTGCTGTATAAAATTATTTAAATCTGTCATTTTATTTATTGCAGAAAATAAAATCAAAGTTTATTATAGCCCTTTCTAAAGCTTTATTTTAGTAATTTCTAGATTTTAAAAGTTGTTGTTTAAACTTATTTACTTCTATCAATCTCATTAACTTGTAGAAAATAACAAAAAAAAAAATCTAAAGTTTATTACAGTCATCTCTAAGGATCTATTTTAAATAATTTCAGGATTTATATGGTTGTTGTTTTAAGCTTATTTAATTCTGTTATTTACTATATTTTGCAAAAAGTAAATCCATAGTAAATAATCTATCTAATATTTTTTTTTAGCAACAAGGAATTTAATAAAAGGAAATATATGCATTGTTTTAAATCTGTAGAATTTATCTAACCTGTTAAAAATGTTCAGAATGAAAAGATCTACATCTGTTTACATACAAAGCATGTGCCCCTATACACTATATATATATACATAAACAAATTTATATGCAAATATATATGATTAAATGAAATACTTTTCTAAACAAAAATATATATATATATACTCATTTGTATAATACATATATATATTTATATTTATATATATATATATATATTATATATATAAATATATATATATATATATATTTATATATATATATATTATATATATATATTATATATATAAATATATATATATATATATTAATACATTTAAATAAACAATAAAAAAAGTTAAAAAAAAAAACCTTTTAAAAAAAAAATATGGCAAGTTTGGGTTTGACCGAACCCCTGTGCTAAGCACAAAGGTCGGCGCAGCCTGGTGCCACCACTGTGGGAAACCACAGTGGACGGCGCCATTGTGGTGACCCGCAGTGAATGGCCCAAGGGCCGCCACTATGGGCAACCACAGTGGTCGCCGCCACTATGGCTTCCCACAGTGGACGACCTGTGCACCGCCACTATGGGCAGCCACAGTGGTCGCCACCACTGTGGTAACCCATAATGAGCGGCGCCCCCAAAAATGCCGCCTCCGCCTCTCCTCCCCCTTCGCCTTAGCCACCATGGCTGCCACTTGGTGAGCCCGCCCTGCAGAGCCAACATAAAGTTAAAACCCTAGCCGGTTAGGGCTAGGGTAAAAGAAATGTGGAAAGATAATAAAGAATAAAAAAAAATACTGAAAGGCTTATTTTATAATAAATAAAGGGTTAGGGTTTGCATGGTTATAACACTTTTATTTTTATATATATAAATATATATATGTGTGTGTGTGTGTGTGTGTGTGTGTGTGTGTGTGTGTGTGTGTGTGTGTGTGTTATATATACAGGGTTATGAATATGATTTTTGACAAAATTGTAGAGTTATAATAATATGAGCGAATTTGAGTAAGTTATAATAATATTTTTTTAAGGAAAAATATATATATTAAAGAAATTTTATAATTTACATGTATTAATATTTATTTTAATTTAAACATTTAATAATAATGCAGTTTAAGGGCAACTGGTAGATCAAATATTTTATTAGAAGTTTGTTGTTAAACATAAGGGTATAAAAGAAAAGGGATGCTTTTAGATTATTTTATTAATAAACTTAAGGAAGATATTCATTTTGAATTAATTGACTCTTTAGTTGATTTATCTTTAATTATAGATTAAAATGAATTTTAGACAAAATAGACTTATTGGAGATTAATAAGACCTTCGCCAAATATTTTAGGGAGTGTTGATTTAATTAACTATTAGCCAATTTAGATGAGAAAATAAATTAATTCTTTTAGTAATCTGCATTTAATTCTAAATTATATTCGTTTGCTTGAGTTAGGGTTTAAGTTAACTCAACCATAGTTAAGACAAAACTTGCTAGTACAATTTCATAATTGCAGATTTATATGTTTTAAGTTGTGAATTTCAAAAAAAATTATCCCGTTCATGCCCAAAAGTTTGGGCATGACAAAACCACTCTTCCACCAGGACTTCATAGCACTGTTTATTTTCCCGTGTCTGAAGTAGAGAAGCAAGTGTTGCCATGGCATCTGCTTCTTTGTTGCCATTCCTTGGAATTTGCTCAAAATTTATTTCTACAAAATATTTCTTGAAATCATCTACCATCTTTTTGTAAGTCATGAGTTTGTCATCCTTTGTTTGGTAATAGTCATTAATTTGATTGATGATGAGTTGAAAGTCTCCAAAGACTTGGAGTTGTATAATGGTCCATTCTATAGCCATTTTGATACCTATAACCGAAGCTTCATATTTTGTTGTGTTGTTGGTGCATGGGAAGCTTAATTTGTATGCTTTAGGAATTGTATGACCTTGTGGTGTGATGAATAGAATACCTGCTCCTGATCCATACGGTGTGTATGAACCATCAAAGTATAATTGTCATGTTTTTGTGGTGACCGTTAAGATATTAGCATTGGGAATCTCAATGTGTAAAGGATGATCATCTTGAAGCAGTGCCTCAACTAGTTGGTCTGCAATGACTTGTCCCTTGATAGATTTTTTGTCCACATACTCAATATCAAAATCACTCAGGATCATGATCCATTTTGCTAATCATCCTGTCAATGTTGCCTTGCTGAGAAAATACTTCAATGGATCGATTTTAGCTATCAACTTGATGGAGTGAGATAGTAGATAGTGTCTTAATTTTTGAGAAGCAAAAACAACCACCAAGCATGCTTTTTCTATTAGGGAATAGTTGATCTCATATCCCACTAGTGTTTTGCTGATGTAGTAGATGGCCCGTTCTTTTCCTTCATTATCATGTTGTGCGAGAATAACTCCTAATGATACTTCAGTGGTTTATACATAGAGTAATAACGGCTTTCATGGAATTGGTGACATTAGGACAAGTGGTTGCATGAGATATGCCTTGATCTTGTTGAATGCATCTTCACATTGATGGTTGTGAGATTTTTCCAAGATCAAGGGCACAATGAAAAGTATTAAAATAGAGACAAAAGAATGACAAGAACAAACTGTATTCTCATTAATATGAAAATGATCAACTGGATTCACCAATATAATGAATATAGGCCTTCTTATATAGGCAAGGCCATATGGATGTACGAGCACACAATTATGACATGTGGCTCAATGAGAAATAAGGGTAGGTAAGAAATACTAGGGGTAGGTAGGAGAAATAATATAATATTCCACAAGAGGTGGATGACCCACCGAATGTGGAGTGTAATAGCAAAATAAGACCACAAAAGGTGGAATTTCTCCTACAAGCTCTATCCCTATGTGCACACTTCCCTAAGTGTCTCAAATCCAAACTACAAAGAGATGCATTATCCTAAGTCAACTTAAGTAAAGTGTAATAATATCCAAAATGAATATTTATTTACACCAACACCCCCCTTAAGTGCAACTTAGGGGAATGAAGACTCAAGTCAACAATGCAAGATGGGTCCCAGCTACTAGGCCATGATAGGTACCCATGTACAATATGAAAATGCAAGCAAAACCATGCAATGCAATCTCTCACAAATGGAGAAAAGGAGAAAACCCAGTGGGAAAAAACTCCCCCCCAAAAGAGAGATGAATGTACAAAAGACTCTCAAAGAAGAAGGACAAAACCTCAAAGAGGAAAAAGTCCCCCCCATAAGAGAGGAAGGAGAAGTTAGCTGATCCCCCCTAATGACACATCCCCCACCCCTAAGAAAGCTCACAACTGCTAGAACTTACTCTCGGTGAAAGGTTTGGTGAATATGTCAGCAACCTGCTCCACTGTAGGACAATACTGCAAATCAATGACTTGCTCCTGAATGAGCTCTCGGATATAGTGCATATGAATCTTGATGTGTTTGGTCTGCTGGTACTGGACCGGGTTCTTCAAGATTGCAATAGCACTCCGATTGTCGCAATGTAGAACTGTCGGCCGTGGAGTGGTGAATCCAAACTCTGTGAGAATTTGCTAGAGCCAAATGGTCTCAGTCGCTGTGTTAACAGTGCCTTGATACTCAGCCTCAGTCAAAGAGAGAGCAATAGCATGTTGCTTCTTACTCTGCCAATAAATGGGGCCCGAACCAAGGTGAAAACTGTAACCGGAAGTAGACTTACAATCATCAAGATCGCCAGCCCAATCAGAGTTTGTGTAACCAACCAAGCGAAGTCCTGTGCCTGCTGCATAGTGAATCCCATAGTGATGTGTACCCTGGATGTAATGAAGGATGCATTTGGTGGCTTTCCAATGAAGCTCATGGGGTTCCTGCATGAAGCGGGAAATCATGCCAACTACAAATGAAACATCAGGGCGTGTATGGGTCAAGTAGATGAGACTACCCACAAACTGATGATACAAAGTGGCATCAATTGGTGGAGAAGAACACTGAGCCTCAAGCTTGACTCTGGAAAGAAAGGGAGTTAGGGCAGGCTTACAATAAGCCATATGAAAGCGTGCAAGTAGATCAAGAGCATACTTGGGTTGTGATAGTGTAATCCCGAAAGGTGACTGTGAAATCTCTATCCCAAGAAAGTAGTGCAAAAGACCCAACTCAGTCATAGCAAATCTGTCATGCAAAGCAAATTTGACCCTGCTAATGATGGATGTAGTACTCCCTATAATGATCAAGTCATCAACATAGAGCACAAGTATCAAGTGAGAGTCATCCTGTCGCAAAATATAGACATTCGGATCAGAATGACACCTGGTGAACCCTACGGAGAGAAGAAAGGAATCCATCTTGGCATACCAAGTCCTAGGGACCTACTTAAGGCCATAGAGAGATTTCCTTAGTCTACAAACCAAGGAAGTATCCTGGATGAAACCCTGTGGCTGCTCCATATAAATCTCCTCATCAAGATCACCATGAAGAAAAGCACTCTTCACATCCATCTGATGTACAACCCAACCATGAGTTGCAGCAATAGCAAGTGTCAAGTGAATGGAGTTCATCTTGGCTACGGGCGCAAAGGTCTCAGTATAGTCAACACCTGCAACCTGAGAGAAACCTTTCGCAACAAGTTGAGCCTTGTACTTATCCACACTACCATCCACTACAAACTTGGTCTGATAGATCCACTTACATCAAACCATCTTTCTCCCCTTAGGGAGATGGATTAAATCCCAGGTGTTGTTCCTCATCAAGGAACTATACTCCTCCTCCATAGCTTGGTCCCACTCAGGAACCCCTGATGCTTCCCTAAATGTCTGTGGATCGAAAGTGGTAGCAATGAATGCATGTGGAAGATCCTGATGTTGTGATTGAGTTCTTCATGTATTTGAAGAATCCCCAACAAGAGAACCCACGGAATCAAGTGTCTATCGAGCCCAATGAGGTCTAGGTGGAGGTGGAGAATGAGGCTCCTCAACTACAAGTGGACCCTACAGAGGTGTAACCCTATGAGTCAGAGTTGAAGAAGTCTCATCATCTAAATCACTAGCATCACTATCCACAATGGAGGAACGTGGAGGAGGTAGAGAGGCTAACCTAGGAGAGCTTTCCTCAAAGTGAACACTCCTCTCAATAAACACCTCATGTGTCTCAGGATCCATCAATCTATATGCCTTAACACCCTTAGGATATCCAACAAATATGCAAGGTCAACTCTGTGGTTCCAATGCCTTGCAAATCTGGGGAGGTATGTGAGCCCATGCTGGGCACCCAAAGACTCTGAAATGTCTCACAATCGGTTTCCTACCAGCCCAAGCTTCAAAAGGAGTAATACCTTGCAAAGCTTTGTGAGGAACCTGATTTTGGATGTGTGTGGCACAACTGATAGCCTCGGCCCAAAAAGCGGGATCAAGAGAACGTGCATGAATCATACAACTAGCCATTTCTTTGAGAGTTCTATTCTTGCGTTCTGCAACTCCGTTCTGTTGTGGAGTGTATGCTACAGAATGCTGAAGATCAATCCCCTCAAATGTACAAAATTCCTCAAGTCTCTTGTTCACATATTCCCTTCCATTATCTGTATGAAGAATCTTCACCACTTTCTTGGATTGCTTCTCCACACGAGTCTTGAAGTCCTGAAATCTGTCAAATACTTCACTCTTATGAATAAGAAAGTAGACCCAAGTGAAGCGGGAGTAGTCATCAATGAAGGTGAGGACATAGTGGGCCTTACTAAATGAAGGTGCTGGAAATGGACCTGCTACATCGCTATGAACAAGCTGAAGAACTTCCAAAGCTCTCCAAGCTTTCCCCTTATCAAACTTTTCCCTAGGATGCTTGCCCATGGAATAACCTGAACATACACCCTTTGAAAAACTGATTCGAGGTAGACCTGTGACCGTGTCTTTAGTGTTGAGCTGCTGAAGATAGCGGTAGTTGAGGTGACCAAACTGCTCATGCCATAGCTTACTTTTTGAAATTGAATGAGTAAGCAAGGCCCTAGAAGGTGAACTTGGCACAAAGTGGGAGAATGAATAAAGCCTTGAGTTGTCATTGACTTGTCCCACTGCTACCAAGACATCATCATCAAGTTCCTTTACCACAACTAAATCTGGTGTAAAATCAACCTTTTTCCCATTCCCATAGTGAGTGATTTGGTAGATAGAGAGAAGGTTGGTAGACAAGTTAGGAACATAGAGAACATTCTCAAATGTTTCATCATCCATGTCAACCGAACCTTTCCCTTCAACCTCTACTTGTGTATCATCACCTATGTAAATGCGAGGTACCTTAGATGGCTCCAATGAAGAAAACTGCTCCTTTGTAGAACTCATGTGATATGAGGCACCTGAGTTAAGTATCCACTGCTGTGAAGAACTTGTTGTAGCCACAAATGTTTGCCCTTTTCCCTTAGACTGTGAGGAAGAGGAAGGAGATGAATCCTTCTTTGTGTAGGCAGATGGCAAGTTGATGTTGTTTTTCTTAAGAAGATTAGTTAACTCATCAACTTGCTTTGTGTGGCATCAATGCTCATCATGACCATACTTCTTGCAATATGCACAAGTTGGCTTATCCTTCTTAGGTGGTGTCCCCTTCTTGGAAGAGGATGAAAAATTGCCTTGTGATGGAGAGGATGATTGTCCTTTTTCCTGCTATGGCTATGACTTAGATTGCTTCTTCTTCTTGTTGGAATCTTTGCCTTGACTTCCTTGATTCCCTTGATTAGCCACCAAATCCTTGGACTTTGAAGACTTGAGAAACCCCATGTTCAACAACTTAGATTGTTCCAATATCAAAATTTCTATAAAAGCATCAAATGAAGGCATAACATAGGAAATCCCCACTATCAAATGATGAGTTTGGAAGCTAGACACAAATGTTGCATATTCTAGTGTAAGCTTGTCCAACAAGTTGAATATCAACTGAGCATCCTTTTTGTCAATTCCACAATCCTTAAGCTTTGCTCTTAGCTCATTTGCTTTGGTGACATAATCTTGGATTGTATCAAAACTCTTGGGATCCAAGTTGGTGAGCTCATTGTCAATCTTATAACCTCTGATTTCATCAACTTGAACATACAATTTTTGAAACATATCCCAAGCATCTTTGATTGTAGTACACTTTTCAATATGAAAGATGAGGTCATCTGACCCATACTTGCGCAAAGTTCCAAGAGCCATGCAATTCTTAGTGATCCATTCTAATTGAGCATTAGGATCAGCCTTATGATCAGGTGGTGCTGCTTTTGTTCCATCTATGTAATGTGTGAGACCTTTTTCCATTAATTTGCTCCATACTTTAATTTTCTATGATGCATAATTATGTGGAGTTAAAGGTGGAAATTTATGAGGACTCATTGCAACAAAAATGAAAGAGCACAAGGAAAGAGAGGTACAATCACACAAGACACCCCCCCAAATTCACTCAATCAAAGAACCCCCCCAAAAGTGATGATTTGGCACTTTATACTTAGTGCATGTATAATGGGCCACTTGCAAAAAATGGCAAAGTGGACTTCTGATTTCAATTTTACAACTGCCTCAATAAGGCCAAAAGAGACTCAAACTAATAATGCAAGAGATCTAAACTAAGATCCAAGCAATTTACAAGTACCAAATAGTCCAAATAAGACCAATATCTGAAAGTACAATTTCTACTTAAAATCTCTAAAATCTGATCATAGATTATGAAATTAGATGAAAAAACATGCACTTCCAAAAAAAATGGCACCTGAAAAAGAGGTCGTATGAGCTCAAACGAGGCCTATGAAGTTGCAGAATTGAGGATTGGACAAGTACAGCTGAGAGAATCTGCAAATTCTGAAAACCTTGTGCACCAAAACTAGAAAATAACTACACTACTACGAAGAGCATGAAAAATTAGCCCAAATCAAAAAAAATTGTACCCAAAAAGGAGCAAAATTGAGCAAGTTATGGGCCTTCAAAGTTGACTCAAAAATTCAAACTACTCAACGGAGAGGGATCTAAAAATTTCCAAAGAAAATGCTAACTAGGCACTAACTAGGCACTGACTGGGTGCTGCTAACTGGGTGCTAACTATGCGTTGCTGACTAGGCAGAAGGTACGGATTCCAAAAATAATTTTCAAATATTTTTATTTATTTTTTTCAAAAAAAAATTTCAAACTGGAAAATAATTTTTCAGAAAAAAAATAAATTCTTTTTTTTTTTTTTGAAAAAAATCCGAAAATTCCATACCATACCGCCCGAATTGGGCAGAAAATTTCCTCCACACCCAAAAATCGATTTTCGCCAAAATAGGTCGAATTTTTACTCGATTTTTATGGAAACGGCCTCCCGGATGCAATGGTGAGGTCGAAAATTCTCCAAGATGCCTCCAAAAATGCAGTTCCTCAGATCCAAAAATAGAAACCTTCCACGATGTCTCCAAAAACTAAGCAATGAAGCCCCAATGGCTTTGATACCATGTGAGTTTTTGCCAAGATCAAGGGCATAATGAAAAGTATTAAAATAGAGACAAAAGAATGACAAGAACAAACTGTATTCTCATCAATATGAAAATGATCAACTGGATTCACCAATACAATGAATATAGGCCTGCTTATATAGGCAAGGCCATATGGATGTACGAGCACACAATTATGACATGTGGCTCAATGAGAAACAAGGGTAGGTAAGAAATACTAGGGGTAGGTAGGAGAAATAATATAATATTCCACAAGAGGTGGATGACCCACCAAATGTGGAGTGTAATAGCAAAATAAGACCACAAAAGGTGGAATTTCTCCTACAAGCTCTATCCTTATGTGCACACTTCCCTAAGTGTCTCAAATCCAAACTATGAAGAGATGCATTATCCTAAGTCAACTTAAGTAAAGTGTAATAATATCCAAAATGAATATTTATTTACACCAACAATGGTCCCACTTGAAATGAACATTTTTATGCAATAGATGAGTAAATGGTTGACATTTATCTACTAGTTGAGCAACAAATCTTTTGATTGACTGGAGTCTTCTTTGGAGTGATTTGAGCTGACTAATATTCTTGGGAGATGCCATTTCCATGATTGCTTTGACCTTAGCTGGATCTACTTCGATACCTCTGGCTGAAACAATGTATCCCAATAGCTTACCTGAAGTGACACCAAAGGCACATTTCTGTAGATTTAGCCATAGCTTGTACTGTTCTAAGTGGTCAAACATATTTTCCAGTATCTCTATATGTTCTTCTCTATTGTATGATTTGGCCAGGATGTCATCCACATAGTCTTCCATGAATGTATGCATCATGTCATGGAATATCGTTGTCATAGCTCACTAATATGTGGCACCGACATTCTTTAGTCCAAAGGTCATGACGTTCTAGTAGAAAGTATCCCATGGACATGTAAAAGCTATCTTTTCTTGATCTTCAGGTGGTATTTTAATCTGATTGTATCCGAAGAAACCATCCATTAGAGAAAACATGGAGTGTCCAGTCGTTAAATCTACAATGATGTCAATGTTAGGCAACGAAAAGTCATCTTTTGGACATGCATTATTAAGATCTTTGAAGTCTGTGCATACTCTGATACTTTTGTCTGGTTTTGAAACAGGAACAATGTTTGATACCTGTTGAGGATATGCTATAGGTATAATGAATCCTACATCCAGTAATTTCTTTAGTTCTGCTTTGACCAGGAGAGCGATATGTGGATGCATCTTCCTTAATTTTTGTTTGACTGGTTTAGCTCCTGGACTGACATTTAAGTGATGCATAATAAGCTCTGGATCCAATCCTCGCATATCTACATATGACCGGGCGAAATTGATTTGTCATCATTTGAAGAATTCCATATATTGTTGCATTTATTCTTTTGACAGAGAAGTTGTTGGATGTAGGATCTTTGGTTGCTCTGTTGTCCCAATGTTAACTGCCTCTTTTGGTTCAATCAAAATTGATGACCTCTCTTGATAGTACTCAGGTAAAGTGTCAAATCTCCCATCTTTCGACGCCTCGAGGAGGTTTTCACCATTAGATGTGTCCTTTCTTTTTACTTTTTCCTGATCTAATGTTGCCAAGAAATGGTTTTCAACATTAGAATTGATATTATTTTCTTTATTTTCCTTTTTGCGACTGGGAGATTTGGCACCCACTTGACTGGAAGATGCATTGCTGAAATTCCTGGTGAAAGTTGTTTTTGATTAAGTAAAAACAGGTTTAAAGGGACCCGAAGCCTGATTACAATCGAAAGATAGCCAAGAAGGAAACAAAACAAGATAACTGCAAAGGACCAGCAAAAAAACCAGCAGTAGAGAAAGGGACAGCAAGAGGCCAGCAAGAAATTGGCCCCAAGCCCAACATTACAAGTTAATTAAAACTCTTAATAGATTCCTCAGCATTCTAAACCAAGAGCATCATCGCCTTGGCCGCTTCCCTTAGGTTGTTATTTTCCTGTCCTAGTTGGCTCTCTTTCATTTTGGTGTCCTTCCCAGTAGTGGTCTGCCTTGTTTTGCATCTAAGATTCTGGTGGGTGGGGCTGGAGGTTGGAGCATCTTCTATAATTACCAGGTTCTTATCCTAATTTTTCCTTTCCAAATGATCCACCAAAGCGTTCATATTCTGGGAAGAAACTTTAAGGACCTGGAGGCTATGGTTCATGAGGCTTTTTAGAGCCTTTTCATTACGGGCGATCCAGGTGTTGATGTTGTCTTTGTCCTGCTCTGCCTGCTCTTTCAGAGTTCTGATAACATCCTCCAAGTGTTTCAGGTCCCCTTTGATCAGATCTTTCTCTAGCCAATCCTCCATCTCCATTTCCTCCTCAGCTTCACTATTTTCCGTATCCTCATTCTGTTTCCCAGAGTCAGAATCCTTAATCAACTTATTAATCTTATCTTCCAGCTCCCTTTGCTTACCTTGCATAATGGTGATGTTTTCAACAACCCATTTTTGGAAATTGAAGGATTCCAGAGTGCAATTATGGGCGATGCTCAAGATGGTGTTCGCAGAGTCCTTGCCCTGTTTAGTCTCCTCAGAGTTAGGGTTGTCATACGCCTTAGGATTCAGAGCAACATTCTCACTTTCTGAGCCCTTAGGGTTAGAGTGAAGGTTTTTGGAGTTACCCCCTTCCTCCCCTTCACCATAGTTCTCATCCTTATTTTGCTCCATTTTAGTATCAGTGTCCTTATCCTTTTCCTCTTCCTCATCACAATGCACCTCCTTTTCCTCATGCTCTGTTTTAGCTTTCCTTTTTTTGTGGGTAGGGGTGTTGGGCTGATCTCCATCCGAGTCAGAGTCTTTGTAGCTCTCAGAGATATGAGTGGTAGTGATCAAGGGGTCATCTTTGGTTTCCCTGGCCTTGTCCTTTAGATATTCATATATTAGCAGTATAAGCCCCTGGTGGGTTAAAGGGTAAGAGTTAGGATTTTTAGCATGGTCTACAAGGCTCTCATTTAGAGAGGATGCTAAATAGAAAGACAAGGAAATTTTAGCCCCATGACGAAAATGGTTCAAAATAGTGAAATGATAGTTATAATTTTTTGTAAATCTGCCATCCATAGTCAAATAATCCATTAAAACCCTTAGAACTTTTTGCCAGAAGGGCTTTACCTACTAGGGAGTGTAGTAGGAGATGTTGTCCTTCTTCACCAGCTTGCCCTTCTCATCCTCTGACTTCAGGAAGTTTTTGAAAGCTTCAGCTGCATACTTCCGATCCCTGTAGAATTTAGTCCCCTCCATCTAAAGACCCATGAACTCTGCAACCAGGTTTTCTTCAATTTGCCAAATCTCCCCAAATAGGGTGACTCTATTGTTACTCTAGCTTTTAGCAAAACCATAAGACACAAAATTTCTGCTTCCGTGAAGCTTTTCCATATAGTCAATAAAGTTGTATCCATGGAGCCTTCTCTAGACCTTTCGTTCACTCTTCCAATTTTCACATCCTAGAGGCTCGTTCCTGTTTAGGTTACCACCCATTTTGAGCTCCAAGTAGAGATACCCACTGCTACAACTCACAATCCATAGATGAAACTCTAAAAACTTGTTATTTTTGGAATTCCAGTGTAGAGACTCTTTCGTTGTTTTGAAATTGTTGCTTATGACCACACAAACCCAACAATTATTACTATAATCTTTCTCACACATATGATCTTGGAAATAATGCCAAAAAACACTCATAAGCTGACAGTGAATCCACCCCCAAAATATATCTTTGGAATTCATTCCCCAAAAAGTAATCATGAGATTAACTTGACCCATTGATGCGATCAAAGTATAATTTCTCTTTAACCTCCCTTTTGATGTGAGTTTCTCCAATGTATTTGACATCCTTCTCCAAATTGACCCCTTCATTGGCTAGGATATCCACAACCTTATTGCCTTCTCTAAAGGTATGAGTTATACTAATACTAACATAGTTATTTAATAGATACTTAGCACTTTTAACTAAATTAGTAATATTCCAGGAAACAGAGCTTGTACCTTTGAGAGCTTGTATGATGTTTAAAGAGTCCACTTTGAGCCAAATTTTTTTGAATTTGAATTCCTGAGCTAGCTAGAGGCTCTTTAGCATTGCCAGAGCCTTAGCCACATGGTTATTTTGGACCCCAAAAGGAGAAGCAAAAGTAGCAATGCAAATTCCTTGAGCATTTCTAATAACTCCTCCACCACCGGCCTTCCCAGGGTTCCCTTTAGCCGCCCCATCAAAATTTACCTTTATCCAGTCATAATCAGGAAAACGCCAAACCATGGTATCTCTCCTATTCTTATTTTCCGATCTATAGACCTTATGTATTAGGTTCCATTTAGTGAGGATGTCTCTTTCCATATCATTCATATCAGTAACAGACCATTGCTGATTGTTCTTGTGAGGAATATTGATGTTCTCCTTTATAGCCCTATAGATTTTTTCAAAGACCACCTGAGTATTACACTTAGCTTCCCTAAATATCCTATTATTTCTTTCTTTCCATATGCCCCAGCAAATCATGGGGAGGGTCAAAGACCAAAGGTTCTTGATAAGTTGGCATTTGGTTGGAAAATTTCATTGCCAGATAATATCCTTGATACTCTTGTTCATAACCCAATTGACTTTCCATTTTTCCCACATTTTGCACCAAATATCCCAGGTAAAAGAGCAGTGAAAAAAGAGATGATCAACTGATTCCCCCTCTTTCTGGCATAGCTCACATCTATTAGGGAATTTGAAACCTCTTCGGATTAAATTGTCAAGAGTAAGGGTACTATTACGAGAAGCAAGCCAAAAGAAAATGTTGACTTTAGGGATCAAAATGCTATTCCAAACTTTACTCCAAATGGGATTACTGGTTTGAGAAAAGGTGTTTTTGTAGGCTGAGGCAACCATAAATTCACCTTTAGGATCACTTTTCCAGAGGAACACATCATCATAGTCTTTGTTAGGGGAAAAGGACAACAACTCCTTTTGGAGTAAGGAATATCCAGAATAAATATCATCAAGCCTAACCCACTTGTCCTCCTTCTAGTAGTCACACACCATAAGCCCAAACCTCCTTTTTCATTCCTCAATAATTTGACTATTGTCTTGATCATAAAGAGCTTCATTCTGAATCCAGGGGTCTTCCCAAAACCTTATTCTATCACCTTTTCCAAGGACCCATCCAGCCCCAGCTTTTGCCACTTTTATGGATTTAGTAATGCTATTCCAGATGAAGGATCCAATAGGGATGTCTTTAGAATTAAGTACCCCTTGGATAGGTTGATTCTGAATGTATTTGTCAAACCAAATTTGATTCCAATTTTCTTAGTATCATAGGCTCTCCATAATTGTTTAGAAAGAAGATCTTTGTTAAAGGTTTTTAGAGCTTTAATCCCCAACCCCCCTTTGTTCTTTGGTCTACAAACTTTGTCCCAAGCAACCAAGGATATTCTATTTTTTTCTTCCACTCCAAACCATAAAAATATCTAATGGATTCTTTCCATTGCTTCAGCAAATTTAGCCGGGATACCAAATAGGCTGAGGGCATAAACAGGGAGATTTTGAAGAGTAGCTTGAAGGAGCTGCAATTTCCCAGCCTGAGATAAAATTGAACCTTTCCATCCAGCAAGTCTTTTATTGAATTTATCAATAAGCATATTGCAAAAATAATTTGGGGGAGCTAAACCCAAGGGAAGACCCAGATAGGTGGAAGGGAGCATTTCCACTTTGCACCAATAATTTTAGCAATTTTTTGTTGTCTTATGACTGGAGTATTCAGGAAGTAAATAGCCAATTTGTCCCAATTGACTTGTTGACTAGTAGCCAAAGCATAGGAGTTAAGAGCAGTTTTGAAGGCATCAACCTCCTTAACAGAAGAACATCCCATGAGGATAGTATCATCAACAAACTGTTGATGAGAGCAAAAAACATTGGCAGAGGAAGGTTGAAGACCTTTGATAGTTTTGCTCTGTTTCAAATTGTGAATCCATCTGCTCATACTTTCAGCCAAAATGGTGAAAAGGATAGGAGATATGGGATCTCCTTGTCTGAGCCCCCTTGAAGTTTTAAAAAAATTGGTAGGAGATCCATTAATCAGAATAGAGAACATAGGAGTGGTGATCAACTCTCTAATTATTTTGGTTACCTTTTCATCAAAACCAAAAGCCCCCATGATTTTGAAAAGAACATTCCACTCCACTCTATCATAAGCCTTCGCCAAATCTAGCTTTATCAAGAAGCCTTCTTTTTTAGCAGCACTGAGGGAATGAATGTTCTCATGAACAAGAATAATAGAGTCCAGAATCTGCCTGCCAGGGACAAAACCTTTCTGCTCCTCAAAGATGATGAAGGGAAGCACCGCCAAAATTCTAGTGGTCAGAACTTTGGATGTGATTTTGTAGAAGAGTTACATAGGCTAATTGGCCTAAAATTTCCCATAGAGTCCACCCCAGCAACTTTGGGGATTAGGGCTATAAATGTGGAGTTGAGTTCCTTAAGGATTCTTCTAGATCCAAAGAATTCTTTGACCGCATTAACCATGTCTTCCCCCACAGTATGCCAGAATTCTTGGAAGAAAAACATAGGGAAACCGTTAGGACCCAGAGCTTTATCCCCTTGAAATGAAAAGATAGCTTTTTTAATTTCTCCAGCAGACGGGATAGCAAAAAGGGCCTTATTCTGAATAGGGTTAATGATCTTAGGAATGATATTAACCAAATTGAGTTGGTGGGTCTGATCAATGTCCCTATTACTTATGAGGAGCTGATTGAAGAACCTGACAGCTTCATCCCTGATTTCATCCTTATTAAGTAGAGTGATGTCTGCTTCCAGTGGTTCAAATATATTAACCAAGTTTCCACTTTATCCTTCTAACTTGTTACAGTCTTTGTTATTATTTTTTTCTTTCCATACCTGTTTATGGATATTTTTCATCATAGGTTTTTTAAGGTTGCTAGGACAAGCCTTAGCCCAATGACCAACTTTTTTGCAAGAAAAGCAAAAAGAGGGGAGAGATTCAAATTCTATTAACTGTTCCCATAACCCAAGTTTGGAATTTATGTCAATAGTGCTTAGGAGGTCCATATTCTGTGATATGTTGACACAGATATGTGCATACACCAATCTCTTGTGGGTTGCTGTCATTGGGTCTATCGCAACAAGCTCCCCAAAGGATTTAGTGATTCCTGAGAAAACATCCTCCACCCAATATTCCAACAGAAACCCATGCAACCTAACCCACATCAGAGCAGATTCAAAGAAAGAATCATTGAGTTCCATGTTAGGAGACCATTTTCTAACAGAAAGAGAAGATTTTCCAAACATCCAGGGGCCACCACTTAAAGAAACTTCCATATCTTCCCTGCAGGAGAAAGAAAAAACAAAAAAGCCTCTAGGAAAGGCAGAGACATCAACTTGTCCTTTCATTCTCCATTTTCTCTTAACAAAGGACCTAACATCCTTAATATTAGGTTGAGGTCCAACAAACTTCCCCACCAAAGAAAAAGACATTAAAGAGATGCTATGATCAATAACTATATCAGGAATCTCAATTGCAAGTTTACCCATTCTATTATCTGATATATCTTTCACAAAGAGGAAAGACGATTTACCAGTCAATTTACTAGGTGCTTTTCTTGCAAAAAGACTATTCCAGGGTTTAGATATTTGCCCCTCCATATTTTCTGAGTCAAACTTCACTGCCTCGGGGCTCGATTCTTGGGAATCTTTTAAGTTTTCATGATCGGGAGGAGGGTCCCATATTCATGGGTCCCCATCCTACCTCCCATCCTCATCATCAGATGCTTGTCCTTGAGCTGCAATGGAATCAGAACTAGAGGATCTAGCATCATTGTTCCCTCCATTTCTCGATTTCAAATTTCCCACTGCAAACTTTGTTCCCTCCATTTCTAGATAGGTAGGGTTTCCTAGTGAAAGTTGTTGCGGGTTCAATTGTATTAATATATATGGATATGGCATGGTCATTCAGAAAGTTATCAATGGTAGTATGTCCTTCATTTTCCCAATCAATAATTTTGGTGTGGATTAGAGGTAAGGGGTCCTTCGGTTGAGATGTTTCAAGGGTATAAAGGGTCATGATAGATATGTCAAATTTTTTGATATGTATATCAATGTCTAGAATGGTACCCTCATTAGAATGACCTCACACAAGGAGTTCTCGATCGTCCTTGATTAAGTCCAAGTCAGTCAAATGTGATTCTAATTCAAGTGGGCTAGTTCCTAACATTTGCCCTGCATACATGTGAACTACATCAACTCCTACATCTTCTTAAAAGCAATTTTCTTTAGTTGATTCTTTAGAATGATAGGAATCTAATTCCCATTGATCAAAATTTGTCTCACTTGTAGCTTGCAATCTACAAATTTGTTCATATAGCTTTTGATGTGTTTCTTCTATTTTTCTTGCTATATCTTTTCTTCTTTCATATTCAACTTCTTCTAAATTGAGATTGAGTTCTATCAACTTTTCTATCAGCTCTCCTTGACTTGTATTAGCTTCTTTCTTGTTTTGATTGAGAGTTAATGTTGCTTGGGAGGTACCATTGGTTTGTTTCTCTTGTTGATTAGGAGATTGCTTCTTTTTCCATTTCATGTTTTCTTGTGCTTGTTGCTTTGTAGATGCTTTTTCCCTTTCAATTGCTATTTTTTCTTGTGTATTTTCATATTCTTCTTCTTGTTGGCTAGAATATGTGACTTTTGGTAGAGTAACTTGTACATACCCTAAGCTTGCTTTGTATGTAGCTTGCTAAGTATGAGGTTGGATAGGTTCTGAGATACCTTCTTTTCTTTTTCCTATAGGACCTGTTCCATTGTATCCCATTTTTTGAAGAATGTTAAATCCTTTTCCATACTTTTCAGTGGGTATTCTGACATTGTTGATAGTTTGTTGGACTTTTTCATCCTTGTATAGCCACTGTAGCACATCTTTGTCTTTTGTTTCCTCTGATAAGGTCCCAACACTATTGAATGCTCCATCAAATATTGGAATATGTTTCACAAATGGTTGTTATTTAGAGTTTGATGGTTTTCCATAGGATTTAGGAGAAAGTGGTAATTGGGATAGTGAATATTCTTCGTTCCCTCGATCTCTTAGCTACATTTGTTTTTCCATACTTGACAAAAGTGAGGCAAATGATTTTTCTTTGGTTTGTGTTTGAAGATGATGCCTCCCTATTATGAGGAACAATGACTTCTTGAGCTCGTTTGAGATTACTATAATACTAAAATGGATTTGAATCTGTCCAGATCAAGATTTCCTACCCGTTGTAGGGAAATTTTAGGCACTAATGATATGTGGATGGAAAAACTTGTATGTAATGTATCCAGGGTCTTCCCAAGAGTATGTTGTATGATAAGTCCAAGTCTAGAACTTGGCATGCTATGTCTTTCTGCAAAGGGCCCACTCTAATGGGTAATATCACAATTCCTTTAGAGGAATGCTCTTCTTCATCATATGCTTTGATGGTGATATTTTTCTGGGGATCAACTGCATCTTCTAAATAACCTAGAGCATGGACAAGACTCAATGAGAAAATATTTAAGCCGGCTCCACCATCTATTAGGACAAGTTTAGCGCACGTCTTGTGAATGAGGACTTCAATATGAAAGGGAGCATTATGAGTATGTTTCAAGGACATGTTGTCTTCATTGGTAAATGATAAGCAGTGAGGGGTTGTGACGTGTCCCACCATGGTTTGGAATTGATCTATATCAAGATCTTTGGACACTATTGTATCTACTAATTCTCTTTCTAGAATGTCTTTGTGTGCAGGTTGAAGCTTTAAAAGTTCTAAGATGGATATTTATGCAGGGGTCTTCTATAGTTGATCCACTAGGTTGTATTGTTTTGTAGTGGATGATGTGTTAGTTGTAGGACCTAGAAAAACCACTTTGGCTTTGCTTTGTCTGATAACATGAGCGGGTTCTTGATGTTGTTGCTCTTTAACCATGATCACATTTACCACATTGTCATATGCATGAGCATAGTTTACCTTTGCTTTACCTTTACCATTCTGCTATGTTGATAATTCAACCTTCTCATAATTAGGGAGCAGAGTTTTGAAAGCTGCGTGAGATTCATTTGTTGTATGTCCATCCATAGTTATCACTCCATTATCAATCAAATCTTGGATGACATGTTTTAATCATTGACAAGCCTCTGTTTGGTGTCCTTTGTTTTGATGGAAATCACAATAATGGTTGTCATTGCACCAAGTAGGTTTTACCTTGGGTTCAAAGTTTATTTCTTCTAGTAAAGTAATCAATTTTTTTGTGAGAAGAGTTTTTAATGCAGATCCAAGGGGTTCACCAATGTTTGTAAATTGTCTTCGAAAGAAATTTTTGATAGTTGCTTTTTGGTGATTGTTATTTTGTTGAGCCGTTGCTGAGTGATTGGATAAATTAAAAACTGGTTGTTTTGGTTTCACATTGTTGTTATCCACTATCCCATCGTTGACGACATTATGATTTCTATTCCAAAACTTTGGCTTATCATTGTGGTTGTTGTTGTTAGTGTTGTTAGGAGGATGAACTCCTTCTTTGAATATTTTCAACTCACCCTTCTTTATCATGGCTTCCTCCATTCTGATTCCATTATCAATCATCTTTCCAAAACTTTGATGTCCTTGCATTTTTAGATGATAACTCATTTGATCATTTAAGTTGTCGATGAATATGTCAATTTTTTCATACTCTAGCACTGTACGAGGATATCATGAAGATAACCGTCTCTATCTCTGTAAAAATGTCATGAAAGGTTCTCCACTCTTTTGTTTGGCATTACATAGGTCTAGCATTGTTACTTCATTTTTTATGTTGTAAGAGTATTGTGAAACAAACTTATCCACCAATTCTGAGAATGATCTGATTCCAGGTGGAAGTTTGGAGAACCATTCCATAGCTAGTCCAGTTAAGCTTTTTGGAAATAATCTCATCAAGTAGGTATCCTCATGTGCAAACTCCATACTCATTGTGCAAAATTATCGTGTATGGTCTTGGGGGTCAGTGCTTCCATCATATTTTTCGTATCTGGGAGTTTCAAAACCTATAGGAAATGGTATCATGTTTAGATTTTTGTTGAATGGATAAGGACAAATTTCTTGGAGTATCTTCTAACATTTCCTCTCTGCATATCTTAAATTTGTGTTTTCAGTGTTTGTATTTGTTGTGTGAGAATTGTGATAGAATTATCAACATGATTTGTTCTTGTATAACCATGATTTTTAATTCTAAGAGGATCTTGATCTCTTCTTGTATCATCTCTACCCCTTCTTATATCCTCATTGGATTGAACATTATTTAGAATTTCTACGTCATCCCTTTTGGGAATGTAAGTTTCCTCATTGGTTCTGGTGTTACTAGTAATTGACGTGTCCTTAATTTTGAGACCAAAAATATCCTCATATTGTTCATTATCAAGGGGGGGGTCACTTCTCTTTTGTGTCAATTTTTTCACATCAAAATCTTGGGGGAGTGTAGTGCCAGATTTTGCTAACATTAGGAAATATTTTTCTTTTTCTCGCTCCAATATTTTCTGCATTAATTTATTGAATTGAGGATCTTTTTTGATGTCTCTGACATGTTGTTTTGTTATTTCCTCTTCAACTTGTATTTCATCTTCGTGTTCCATGTTTCTATAATCTTCAATTATTTCAAATGTTTCTATTTCTATTTCTGCAATCTTTCATCTTTGAGCCCTGGCTAGAACGTGCATGCACGTGTTTTGAAAGTTTTGCGAGATTTAAATCTTGAGTAATGTGTCGCAATAAGTGATAAATTGTTGAGGAAATGATCTTTTCAAGTATTTGTTTGTTTGCAAGTTTTTCGATCTTAGTTTTGGAGTGTGAATTTTGTGATTTTTGATATGACCAAGTTTAATAGGAACAATATATCCTATGATAAATAACGAGGTTATTCTGATCAAGCATTGTAGTTTCATGATTAAAGGATGATAGATCATGATGAGAAACTATGTTTGAATGATCATTTTATCAAATAAAATGTGATGTTGCGCTTTAAGGTGTTAGATCTTAAACTTGTTGGAGGATGAATACTTGAGAACCTTAGTGTGTCTAGCTATTGAATCTATTTTGGCAAAAAATAACCTGATTGAATGACCCAAGAAGATGACCTAGTCTCTATGTTTGACTGTTTGAGAAATGGGTTGTTTTTGTTTTCTAATTTTGGTGCAGTTTACCGGAAACGCTGACAAAATGACCAAGAACTCTACTATACTGACCAGAAATGTTGACAAACTTACTAGAAACACTGCTATATTGACCAAAAACATTGGCAAACTTACCAGAAATGCTGAGAAACAAACTAGAAATGCTATTCTACATTGCAGTGATTCTAAAGTTCAAAATAATGATGTGTATACTCAGCAAATTAAGTGTTTAAACTTAGGAGATTGTAATTTTGACCCAACTTTGTGATTTTCAGACTCAGAGAACTGATATTTAGACCTAACAAGTAAAAACTAGGAGATCTAATGCTGCAACATGAGCAATTTGACATTCAACTTAAAAGAGTTATTTATTAGACCAAGGAGCTTACCTTTAGACCAAGAGAGCTACTGTTTAGACTAAGAACTCTATTTTTTAGACTAGGAACTCTGTTGTTTAAACCAGAAACTCTGAAGTTTAGACCAGAAACTCTATTGTTTAGACTAGGAACTTTGTGGTTTGGACCAGAAACTTTGATGTCCTCAACCTTGGAGAGTTCATGTTGAAATATGAGAAATTTAACATTCATACCAAGAGAGTTGATGTTTGGACTAAAAGTGTGACTGTTTGGACCATAGGTGCGATTGTTTGGACTATGAATGCAACTGTTTGGATCGATAGAGCTACTATTTGGACTATAAATGCGACTATTTGGACTGTGAATGCAACTATTTGGACCGTAGGTGTAACTATTTGGACCATAGGTGCAACTGTTTAGACTGAAAGAGCTAATTTGTTGTGAAACTTGTGAATTTGACAATATAAAGTTTGAGTTTGCAATTTTTGTTGTATTTCAATGGATGATATCTTGACTTGACTTGCAAACACAAAAATCAGATTGTATTTTTGTCCCAAAGGACACATAAAGTGTATGTTCAAGAAGCTTTAAAGAAAGCCCAAGTTTTCACGGGTTTTGAACAATTGAATGCACATCATTCAGTCTATCCTAAGGAGATTGGCTTCATTATTAGTTCTCATCCCACAACTTGATACCCTGTCAGCTCACATAGCCTTGTCACCCACTAAAGGGTGCCCATTTTTTTGCCTTTGCGAGAGCTAGTGGAGTCCCATTATGAGCCTAGCAATAAGGTCTCAAAAGGGGAGTTCGCACATACGCTCAAGAGGGACATATGGTGAGTATCTTAAGGAGAGATTCTTCCCCCTCCATGCACTAACAATTTAATAATGTTCAGAGGTAAATCGGGCAGCTTCTAATTTTAATTGGAACTAGTAAGGGATTTGTTTGGCACGTCACGATATAAAATCAATTAATAGGTCTCCTAGCCTTGAAAACCAAGGTTTGATATACCCAAAGGTACGGAGGAGAGCTATTCCTGAGAACTGTCATTGACTTGATTTTCATCAAATCATGTTTATTTTATAGTGGGTTGGAGTACTTAGTGTTAGCCATTCCCACTTGGGTCGTTCCCCTCTCACCGACCTTAATGGCTTTGACCTTATAGGCTCTTTGGGAGGGTAGGCCTACTAAAGATATGCACTATTAAAAGAAAAAGATGATTCTGGCTTTCTGATCACCTAAGAAAGGTGAGAGCATACTCGCTTATCATCAAAACACATAAGACATGTTTGTTCATTTCCATTGTAATTAGTATATGTGCCTAATTTAACAAAAATAAGTGCAAAATCTTGTGGCTGCAAACAAAGTTAGTAGTTTATATTGCATTCTTTGATAGCAAAATAGTTTTATGACTCCGGTCTTTCATGAAATAAGTACCTACAAAACCAATAATCTGCAAATTAGGTTTGGGAAAATGATAGTCCAGAAGCAGAAATAAGGAATGCAACATACAATATTTGCAAAATCAATTAAAAAACTAAAAACACCATCAAATTGACCAAGAATGCCATCATATGTGCCAATAACACTGCCAAATGGACCCAAAATGCTACTCTGCACACCAGAAATGTTGTTTTGCACACCAAAAACATTGTCAAATAGACTGAAAACGCTAACAAATGTACCAAAACTGCCACAATACATACCAAAAACACTAAAGTACAGACTGAAAGTGCTAAAGTACAAAAAAATATGAAAATAAAGTTGAGAAGTCTCCTGAAAACACCATTTGAGGTGTCAAAATGCTACAAAAGAGACCAAGAACACGATTCGTGATCCCAAGAGACCTAATATGTACTTTGAAAGAGCTAATCAACCTGTCAATGAAATTTCCTACAAACAAACTTGTTAAAGATCAAAGGGGCACCAATTAATGTGATGCTAAAAATGTAGTATATAAGAAGACATACACATATAATGAGACAATAAAACATAAATGAAAAGCTTAATTGAAAACTAGATTAAAATGCAAACCATAAGCCTTCCTTGAAATGTCCCATTTTCCTCTAGTTTTGAGGACCTTGAAGGTGCTGGATTGGTTGGTTGTCAAGGGAGCAATGACCTCCAAAGTGGCAGCTCAAGAGTTGAGTAGCTACTTGATCATGATTGATTATGCAAATGATATAAAATGCAATGCTATGATTAATCCAAAATGCTAATTAATAGATGATTGAAAAATTGCCTATAGTAATGATGCTAAAGCTATGAATGCAAGGGATCCTTATTGCTCCAAAATGAGGGGTATTTATAAGAATTCCAAGGCCAAAGCTGAGGTGGTAAGAATCAACAGTCCAGATCTTATCTGAAGATATCAAGGGCCAAGATTGAAGAAGTTGGAAAAGAGGTTGGAGGAAGAGACACTTGTCATCTTTGTGGTGACAAGTGTCAAGGAGCCTTGCTCATGAGAGGGCAAGTGTCCAAGGGAGGAGACATGAGGCAAAAGTGCCATGTGTCTCAAGGGGAGGATATCCACACCATAGGAGGTTAGGATAAGGAGGTTAGAATGTGCAAGATAGGGTAGGGTTAGTTAAACCCAGGGTTAGGTGGAATGGGTTAGGTGGAATGGGTTAGGTTAGGGGATGGTTAGGTTAGGTTGTTAGAATTTAGGAGGCATGTGCTCATTTGAATTTAGAAATTCAAATAACTGGAAAATGATAATTAATCTCAACAAACTTGAGTTTGTTAATTTTAATTAGGGATTAGAAGAATTGATTAATATGGGGGGACATTAATTAATTTTCATTAATCAAAGGGGGATATGAAATGAAATATATAAATAAATCATATAGATTTATTTACTAGTAGATGAATAGAGAAATTAATCAAATTGCTTGTGAATTCAATTAATTGGGAAGGGGAATTAATCAAATAACTGCGTATTTAATCAACTATCTTTAGACCAGTTTTAGGTGTATACACTTCTAATTCTAGGTTCATTTGAAATGCACCAAATCCAAAAGATCCTAATTTATTTTATTTTAATCATTTAACTATCATCATTAACTCTTTACTAATATTATCTATAATATGCCTACTTCCTTTTTCCTAAAATATGAAGATCCATACAACCAAAAATATCACCAATTATATATAAGATATAATCAAGAGACAAGTACAATAAGGATTAAATTCTTTCCAAATAAGAATATACATTCTATTTCATTCAAACCAATCTGATAACATAGCCTCATTAACAAAGAATCCAATCCCTTACTTTTACAAATGATAAATATCCCAATGTACAACATAGAATCAACAATAATCATAACCACATACTCTAATTATGGTATCAATAATCACAATCCCAGTTATATATTTTCTCATTACACATGAATACAGTATCCATTTACATCAAGGTACACAGCTCTCAATCTATGAATATAGCTACCTCATGAAACTACCAATATAAATTCCACATGAATCACATTACATCAATCTGCTCAAAGAATCCATCCAAAGAAGAAGAGGTAAATAATCCACATCCACACATAAGAGCATCTAATGAAGAACATCTGAATGGAAGAAGGCATCAAACCACCTGACCATGTGGAACTTATAAGAAACCACCCCCCATGCTAGGAGATGACACAAGGTCCCACACACACTATAGACCCAGGCCGACACCTAACAACCAAGGGAGCTCAAAAAGACAACCATATAGACCAACAATCCAAGACACATCACAAGGCTATAATAAAAGATATAAAACTCCTAGAGTCATATCAACGATCATGGCATAAGGAACAAGGACACATGTAGAGGAGAGTGTCACCGTATGCTACCCTCACAAAGAAGGATGATCCACTTTTAGATGTAATGACAGTCCCAAAGACACTAAGAGGGGGGGTGAATCTGTGTCTAACCGATGAGTGGAGTATTTGAACTTATTTATAACATTGCAACCCAAATCAATGTATCAGTAAACAAGAAATAATGCAGTAAACAGAAATAACAGAGACAACATAAATGCACACCATAACACAAGATATTTTAATGAGGAAAATCAGTGTGGGAAAAACCTCAGTGGGATTTGTGACCCACAATATTTACTCACTGGCCAAAATGAATAAATATTACTTATAATAGGGGCCTGCACATGCAAGAAGGCCAACAACCTAGAGATCACTACTCAAAAGAAGAGTCTCACTGACTACAATAAGGATAATTAAATCCAATATAATGTACTACTCAGAATAGCATCTCTAATGCCTAGTTCAGTATCGGTTTAAGCTCAGTTAGATACCTTAAACAAAAACCTTCATTGTCCACTATATTACCTTATACATAAATAATCTCCTACAATACAAAATTACCTATGAGATCTCATACATGTATGAGTCTTTACAATATACCAAGTTGGCTTACAAAAGATAATTATATTTACAATATAATTCACATAAACAAAACTTGTCTCATGTCGGCCTGAGTGCCAGTATACTTCTTTGCTGGTGTAATCTAGATGCTAGTTAATATGCCTATCGGTGTCGGTAGATGGTATCGGTGTTGACCATGTTGCCGGTGTGTGTGTAGAGACCTAATACTGGTTGGTTGCCATAAATGAAAACATCAACCATTTTCATATGAGTGTAGAATGACAACAATCTCCCCCTTTGGCATTGATGGCAACACTTATGAGAAAAAACTAAAATTGTTATCCCAAAACTGAAATCTAAAAAGAAGTGTGCTCCCCTCGAGCAAGTGATCTCCTCTGTGCATATATTTTGTGCTCCCCTAAAAAAGTGATCTCCTCTGTGCATATATTTTTCTCTTTGCTACTCCCCCTTTGACATAAATGACAAAGGATGTCAAAAAAAAAATACCAAATTTCTACCTCAAAGTCTATAACTGGTTGGTTACAATCTAAAAGATATCTGCCAAAACTAAGTTCAAACTCTGCATAAACTTGAAACTGTCAGAAAAGAATTTTCTCAGTCTGCTAGATCATACCAGTGAGATAGAGAATCTGCTGCTCTGGTGATCTTTCTCCAAGGATTGTTGCCTTAGTTAATTCAACTTGCTGAGTAATAAGACTATCTGATTTTGGACCAAGTTTTCTCTTCAACTCCTGGGCCTTCAGCCTTATTCTTGCCTTTTCTTTCTCCAAGTTCTCCAATTTTACTTCTAACACTGCCATTTCCTGTTCAAAAATTGATGTAAGTTCTGAAGAACCTATCATATTGTCTTCTATGACATCAATCTCTTTTTGTGTCTTTTTAATCTCCTCATGAATGTCCTTTGTCAAATAGTGAGGCTTACAGGCTTCTATATACAACTCCTTATACTCCAAAATTGTAGAATTGAGTACCGGTAACAATGAATCTAAGTGCTCTATACAGTTTTGAATGTTTTTCTCAAATAATTCACTCTTCTCTTTATCAACTCTCTCCTTAACTGTTCCTTCATTCACCTTCTCTAGAGTTAGAACATTTTCAACAATGAATTTGGACAAGGTGTCCAATTTACCTAAAGAATTGTCAATGTGATCTATCTTACATGTTGGTTCAATCATCCTCAAGGTAGGTAGTGTGTCATCAATAGCCTTAAATGCTAAGGCATTGCAATCTGTTATCCTTTTGATACAATCCAAAAGAACATTTGTCACATTAGTAGGTCTAAATTCACCTGTAGATGTGCTCGGTTCAACAATATCTTTTCTCTCAATAGATACTTCTCCAACAACCTTAATTATTTCTTCCTTATTACCAACAATTGATTCCTCTTTATTCACATTCTCTGTTGGTGTCTCTGTCTCAACATGAACCTCTACCTCATATTGTTTCTCAGTATTGGTTCCTTTATCTTCTACTAGTGTGTCAGTATTCTGAGAGTCAACAGTATTTGTCGGTGTCTCAGAGATCTTGATATTCTCACCATCAGCTACCTTAACTTCTACAGTCTCCTTATCAATAACAATGTTAATATCCTATTTATCAATGTTCATAGAAAAAAGAATCTCAGAATCTGGGTTAGTATTATCAAGAGTAATATCTTTAGTTCCCATTTCAGGTGGACTGACTAAATGTACCGATGGGATATCCTGAGCTAGAGGTGGAAGATTATCTGTAATCTTTATTGTAGGAACACTACCAACTTTTCCTTTACCCTTATCCTTATCCTTCTGATATACCTTAAAGGTTTTGTCCATTTTTGGTCTGCTCCTTTCTTCTTGCTTTTCGTTTTCAACAAAGAATATATTCCATTTGTCTACAGTCTCATTAGCAATCTCCTTAACTCTCCTAGCCATTAGGCTCACTTGCCGGTGTCCACTAAAAAAACTGATCGGTTTGCCTCAAAAATTAATTATTCAATTTCCTCTTTAGAATTCACAGGATGTACCACCAATAATGCTTCAACTTTCAACTTCTTATCAAGTTCCATTACTGATAATCTTTTTGATTCTAATCTCATATACAGATCATTTGGCAAATCATCTATTACTTAAATCAAAACCTTCTTATAGATATCTAAATGCAAAATAATGCTCTCTTCTATTGTTTCCCTATCAGAATCCTTAAAAGAATGATACAATTTGTTTACATTAATCAGATTTCCTTCCTGTGTTATCTCATTCAATAGTTCTCCCAGAGAAGGGGTATCTGGTGTTTGTTTCTTCTTCAGTGTAAGCTTCTTCTTAGGTTCCCTAACTTCTTGTTGCTTCTTCCTTAGTGTTATGGTTCTCTTGGGAGAAGGAGAAGGTATCGGTGAGGGTTTTCTCTTCTTCCTCTCTACTTTCTTGAATTCAGTTGCCTTTCCACTGTTGGTATTAGAAGAAGTGACAACCGGTGAAACATGTGTTTCCGGTTTCAGTCCTTCCAGCTCACTAGTAGATATGCCACTCAAGTTCATTACATTTTCTTTAACCTCCTTAGACATCTTGGATGCATCTCTGATAAATTTTTCTCTCCTTTTTCTCTGCTTCTGCATTGAAACAACACTCTCAATGATTTCAGCATTTCCAAAAATTTCTTCAGATGGTTCTCTAGGTGCATCAAGTAGTGTTTTTGCATATGTTTTAAGAATGGATACATCAACTTCATAACCCATTTCAGTAACCCAAAAAGTTCTATGCCTAACTACTTCCATCCATGTCTCATCATGTTTAATAACAAAGCAGATTTGTTTGTCATACTTGTCAACTATACTCTGCGGTAACCTCTCTCTTGCCTTCATTTTGGTTGAATTTTTTTTGAAATAATCTGTGATGATCTTGTTACAGTCAGTGCCCATACCAGTGAAAGCTTCTAGAATTTATTTTCCTACTGAGTTGTCATATCCAAAATCCTTATGACCAATGCCAAGTATCTCTTTGGTGAAGTAAAGCATCAGACAAACAAGTAGGTTGCCAAAGTGAAAAGCTCCTTTCTTGTCACCTTTAATCTTCTTCAAGTTATCAATAAATTCATCCTTAAGCCATTCACAAACATCAATTTTAGTGTTTTTCTTTACCATCTCATATGCACTGTGAATACAAAGGCTATAAACCAAATTCAATCTGTTTGCATGTTTACTCTATAGCCAAGTACCATACTCACATATCTCACATTTGCATCTCTAACATCATTAACTCTAAGGGATCTATTGTCGGATGTAGCTCCGGTTAAGCTCATCACACCCTTGTTAGGTATTTTCTTGGTTTTGTTAGGCCTACTACCGGTTGAGGGTAAACTAGTAACCGTCTTAATTGCTTCCTTGGTTATTTTACAAACTAAGTCTAACCACATAAATTCTCCATCGACTCTGCTCAACACAAGATGGACTACTTCCTTCAGAAATTCAGGAATGCTTATAATTTCAATAGAACCTAAGTCTTGAACAATATTATGTTTAGGTTTAATCTGACCTTTCTCATCAGTAATAACATCATTAAACATTTTCTTCAAATCCTCAGTCCCTAGATCTTGTATGTTGCAGTGGATATAGATTCTTGGGTCTTCGACAAGAGCGACACCCTTTGGAATTTTCAAAAAAGCTCTGATAGAATCATCTTGTTTATCAATTTTAGGGATAATCTTGAATACAAGTCTAGAGCACTTGATGTTCTCTACTACAATAGGGTTTGCAATAAACTTAGGTGTAGAAGATGAAGATGCCATTTCGAAAGATAGATACCTCTTAACTTGAAATCCTTGAATGCTTGAAAATCACTTCATTGCTTCGCCTTTAGATTTGCCCTTGCTCAATTTTGCACTCTCTGAATGTTTGAATGCTTGGTGAGTCAAAATGAGGGTTTTCTGGTGTTATATAACCAAAAATTTCTTCAAAAATCGCATTAAATGCTTGCCGGTTAAGTGAAAACTTAACACATCTGCCGGTAAAGAAGAAATGTATCTTCTTACCATCAATCGAGGGTAGAATGCATGATTTTCAACTTGCTGCAATACCCCCTAAGGATTATTCCTTATTTGGATGAAGAATCTCCTACCAATGAAGGATTGCTCTATTCTACCGGTGCAGAGATAGTTTCATCAACTTTTTGATCTCCCTTCTAAATCCATTATTTTGAAAATTCTTGCTTTATTTCATTTACCTTTTCTTTTCCCTTCACACTAGATCCTTTATTGTTCGTCGATATAGTCTTGCTCCTACAAAATTTTGCAATATGTCCAATATTGTTACATGCATAACAAGTTACATTATTCCTTTGAATAGCCTTTCCATATTCTTGACCAGTTTGTGTTCTTCATTGATTAGATAAATGCCCAAATCTACCACAAACAGAGCATTTCACATTCATTCTGCAATTTTTTGAATTATGACCAACTTTGTTGAATTTGGAACATTGACTAGTGGGTAAGTTTGTATTCTAACTATTTCTAAATCTACACTAATTTTCTCTATGACCAAACTTGTTGCAATTAAAACATTTCCCATTAAAATTATAAGCATTAGGTTGTCTTACTGGTTTACTATGATCTCAATTATTTGCAGTCCCAAAACTTTCTCCTTGTTCAAATCCAAGTCCAATTGTGTCTCCATCAGGTTTTTATCTTTTGAGCATGTCATCAAGTCTTTCTGAACTTTTCTTGATTTTGTCTTTGTGTTCATTTGTAGTGATCAACTCATTTTTTAGAATGCTAATTTGTCTCATAAGATCCTCTTTATCATGTTGCATGTGAATCAGATCTATCTTTAGCATATCATTCTCATGACAAAGTCTCAAATTTTCATTTTCTCCATCATTAAGTCTCCTAGTCAAGTCTTCTTCATTCTTCTTTCTATCTTCAAGATCCTTACATAGCCTCATGGTTAAATCTTGCATTTCATTCCTCATGTTAGTGTTCTCTTGCCTCAACTTATCTACAATATCACTAAGAGTTTCCTTTTTATCATCATGTTTCTGCATTTTCTCATGAAGTTCCTTTCTCTTGTTTTGTGCTATAAAACAATTCTCTTGAAGTCCTTTAATGAATTCCTTAGCAGACCTCAAATCATCTTCAAGTTTGATTTTCTTCAATTTTTCTATATCAAAATATTCAAGCGCTCCTTCCAACTATTTTCTCAAACTCTCCATCTGTACCGGTTTCAAAATCTTCCTCAAGCTATTAAGCTTTTGCAAATAGAGGACTATGCTCTGATACCAATTGTTAGATGTAATGACAGTCCCAAAGAAACTAAGAGGGGGGGGGCGGGGGGGTGAATCAGTGTCTAACCGGTGAGTGGAATATTTGAACTTATTTATAAAATTGCAACCCAAATCAATGTATCAGTAAACAAGAAATAATGAAGTAAACAAAAATAACAGAGACAACATTAATGTACACCATAACACAAGATATTTTAATAAGGAAACCTGGTGTGGGAAAAACCTCGGTGGGATTTGTGACCCACAATATTTACTCACTGGCCAATATGAATAAATATTACTTACAATAGGGGCCTGCACATGTAGGAAGGCCAATAGCCTAGAGCTTGATGAATAATGATGAACAACTAATACTCTAACTGGTACTAAGAGGGGGGGGGGGGTGAATCAGTATAGATATAACTTGTTTTAATATTTAACACTTTCTGGACATAGATAATCAGTTGTCTAGACCACTATACTTAACCATATCAATACCAATTAAACAAAAATGCTTCAAACAACTAAATCGGTAAAACAAAAGTACATCAAATAGCATACAACACTTTTCAAATCTAGATAGCTATTTTACCAGTTTGAACATGCATGAGTTGCGTTAGCAATATCACAACCATTAGTTCTACATGCATATACAACATTAAAAAAAATACTCAATCATCTCATGAAAAATACACAGCCCATGACACACATATTTTTCATGTGGAAACCCAAATGGGAAAAACCACAGTGGGGATGAATACCCACAATCTTGTTTTTGAATTCTTTCGAAGTTCACTCTATTAGGAGCCTAGTCCAGTTAAATATTTTACAATAAGGTTTTGATAGGAACTGATCTTGTTAGGGATCACCCTGTTAAGGCATGGCTATATACCCTATTAAAGGTTGAAACCCTTTTAAAGGTTACCTCGCTAGAGGATTTAAATAACTCAATGAACTTGAGCCACCTGGTTAGAGGATTTATAACAAAGCCTGTTAAAGCTACCTGGTCAAGGGATTTACCTTCTATTGAAATGGTTAGAAGAAAATAGGTAAAACAGTCTGATCTGATAACAACACTTCTTGCTAAGGTAGATCCTTTTCAGTTCCCCTCTTCTATAATCACACTTTGCAGATTCCTCACTTTGGTTTGGCAAGTATCAAAACATGCGGACACACACACAACTTTTGCCAACAACCAACAATAATAGACATCATCAACCTTATAGACAACAACAATTAGGTCAGTTAGCATAAACCCTAAACCCTAAGCATTTTAGGTTTACAATTACAAGCGGTCCAATCCTGACCATTAAAATGCTTTGCATAGAATAGAACAATTTGAGAAAGATCTCAAGTTATTCTGCATCATTCAATTTTCATCGCAACTGGAAAATAGTAACCCATCATGCACTTTTCTCATACCTCTAAGAAAAATGCACATTCCTGAGGTAGACACTCAATGCAATTGATCTTCACGTGCAAGATTCTTGAAAAAATCCTTAACGTGTATATAGCTGACATGGCATCTTGATCCTTATCCTTGTTCTTAAATAACTCATCACACGACATCATTGATTGGACCGCACAAGCCAAACTAGAAACCCTAGAGCTGAATTGAAACTACCAACCGATAGTCAAATATGAACCCTAACAACGGTTCACCTGCTTGGGTACCACATACCTATTCACTTATTGACATCAATGATAACATACATCTTAATAGCTTCATCATATGCCAACAGTCTCCCCCTTTGGCATTGATGGCAATACTCAGTGAATCATTGCTCAGTTAAAAATGTATACACTAGTTGACACTATACCTATGCAACTTAAAGGATCATCATTACCTGGACTGATCAATGTGTATGCTCAATATCTTGTCTCCAAACAATATATCTTCTCCCCCTTTGATAATAATGCCAAAGTGGAGGCACAAGCTTCCAATATCCACTATGCTACTCCCCCTATGGAGTAGCATCCTTCAACACATCAATCTTGTAAGATCTGACATGGTAGTAGCTAACTGAAGTGGAGTACACAACTTTAGTTTACTTCAAGAAGGGGCAAAACCCCTAATTCATCTCTCAAATAGGTAAATGTAGTCTTCGGTAAGGGCTTAGTGAATATGTCTGCTAGTTGTTCCTTACTGGAAACATGTTCTAATACAACCTCTTTATTCAGAACCTTTTCTCTCAAGAAATGATACTTGAGCTCAATATGCTTGGTCCTAGCATGCAATACTGGATTTTTGGAGATATTGATTGCACTAGTATTATCACAAAAAATACTCACTGGTTCAAATACAATTACTTTAAAGCCATCTAGTACATGCTTCATCTAGATTGCCTGAGTGCAGTTCATAAATGCTGCCACATACTCTACTTCAGCTATAGACTAGGAAATACAGCTCTGCTTCTTACTTGTCCACGAGATGAGTCTCCTACCAAGGAAGAATGCTCCACCAGTTGTACTCTTCTAGTCATCCACATTACCTGCCCAATCTACATCAATAAATACTTTGAGATCAAAGTTGCCATTATATGGATACCACAGTCCATAATCAACTATCCCTTTCAGATATCTAAGAATCCTCTTTATCTCTACCAAGTGGGATTCTCTTGGACTCTTCTGAAAATGGGCCACTATGCCCACTGCATGAGCAATATCCGGTCTGTTGTGCACCACATAGTGCACCTTACCAATCATCGACTGGTACTCCTTCTCATCCACCAACACTGTATCATCCTCCTTTGTCAGTTTGCAGCTGGTCACCATCAATGTTCCAACTGGTTTTCTCTCCTCCATGACAAAGGTCTTCAATACTTCTTTGATATACTTGGACTGGGTAATGAAGATACCCTCTTTCATCTGTTGAATCTGTAGACCAATGAAATTTTTTCTCTCCAATCAGAGACATCTCAAACTCTTTCTTCATTTCATCTATAAATGCATGACTCATTTCATCATCTCCTCCAAAGATTATGTCATCTACAAATACTTCACAGATTAGTATCTGATCACCTTCAGATTTTAGGTAGATGTTGTTGTCCTTACTTGTTCTCTAAAATCCTATTTTCACAAGATGAGAGTGTAACTGTTCATACCATGCCCTTGGTGCTTGTTTCAATCCATACAGGGCCTTGTGGAATCTACACACAATGTTAGTATCTTCTGATAAAGAAAACCCATCTGGTTTCTCTATATACAGCTCTTCTTCTAGGATTTCATTCAAGAATGCATACTTCACATCCATCTAGTATACCTTGAATCCCTTGAATTCTACAAATGCAAGTAGCATTTGGACACCTTCCAGTCTTGCCACTTGGGCAAAGGTTTCTCCATAGTCTTCTCCATCTTCCTAAGCATATCCCTTGAGTACAAGTCTTGCATTATTCCTTAGCACTGTGCTTTCTTCATTCAGCTTATTCCTGAAGACCCATTTGGTACCTATGACATTCTTGTGTTCCGGTTTGGGCACCAAGGACCGTGTTGCATTCTTTTCTATTTGGTCTAGCTCCTCTTCCATTTCCTTTATCCAGTCTTCATTAGTAAGTTCCTCTCTAGTGGTCTTAGGCTCAAACTCTGAAATCATGCAAGATTTTTCTTTCACCTTTGTCCTTGTGAGTAGCCCTGCATCTTTGTCTCCTATGATTTTCTTTAGATCATGATGTAGTTTCATATACCTAGGAATGACCCTAGTTGGTTCCACTTTCTTTTCCTCTTCTCCTTCCACTTCATCTTCTTCTTCACCTACTACAGATTCTACCAGTAAAGGAACACTGAGGTCTTTCTAGTGTTTGCAACTTGTTTCCTTCTTAACCGGTTCCCAGAAGGCTACACCCAGTTCATCTTCCGCTTGCTTGCTACTAGTTTCCTCAGGATCCTCAAGGGATTCATCAACCTTGACATTGATACTCTCAACAATTTTTTGAGTCATGTTTTTGTAGCATTTGAGAGATTTTCTTTTAGTGGAATATCCTAGAAATATTCCTTCATCACATTTAGCATCAAACTTGCTCAGATGCTCACCTCTCCTGATATAGAACTTATTACCAAACACTTTGAAATAACTCACATTAGGAGCTCTCCCATTCCAGTACTCATAAGGGGTTTTGTCTTTACCTTTCTTGATGAGTACCCGATTCATAGTATAGACTGTAGTGCTCATCGCTTCCCTCCAAAATGTGTGAGCGACATTTCCTTGAATCAGCATAGTCCTTGTCGCTTCAACTATAGTCTTGTTATTCCTTTCTGATATGCCATTCTACCATGGTGTCCTTGGGGTAGAGAATTGCCTCTTGATGTCATTCTCTTCATAGTACTTGTTGAATTCATCAAAAGTAAATTCACCTCCCTGATCAGTTCTTAGGCATTTTATTCTTCTACCGCTTTCCTTCTCCACCAATGCTCTAAAGGCTTTGAACTTTCCAAATGCCTCAGGCTTGTCTTTCAAGAATGTGACCTACATTGTTCTTGAGCAGTCATCGGTAAGGATCATGAAATACCAATCTCCTTGAATACTTCTTGATTTCATCGGACCACACAGATCAGTGTGCACTAGATCAAGTAAGTTCTCTGCTGAAAAAGACTTACCTTTGAATGTTGAGAAAGACATCTTCCCAAGTTGACATTCTTTGCATAAAGCATTCTCCGGTTTGTTCAGCAAAGGCAATCCTCTTATTGCCTTGATCTTACTAGCTTTTACAATATTATCAAAATTCATATGACAAAGTCTCCTATGCCATATCCAACTGTCGTCAAATTTTTCCATCAGCCACTGACTAATCTTGGCATTCAGCTGAAACAGGTTTTCTCTGGTCTGCTTGCCCATGGCAATAAGTTCACCACTCTTTCCAATTATTCTGTAGACTCCACCTTTGAACTCCAGAATAATTCCTTTTTCATTTAATTGAGCAACACTCAAAAGGTTGTGCTTAAGGCCTTCTACCCAATAGACGTCATCTGCACTTCTCTTTCCATTCAGTGAGATGGATCCTTTTCCTTTCACCATGCAAGGTGAATTGTTTCCAAACCGAACAACACCTCCATCATATTCTTCCAGAGTCAGAAGCTTTCTTCGGTCACCAGTCATATGGTGAGACCACCCTCTATTAATGATCCACTCATTAGAGTTGTCCATGCGAGAGACAAGGGCTTTCTAATCAGACACCTCTTCCTTTACAACTACAAACACTATGTCCTCATTCTCTTCATCCTCAGATTCTTCATCAATAACATCTTCATCCACTGCAACAAGACAATTTCTCCTACCTTCTCCTTTAAACTTTCTAAACCTTTCCGGTTTATCCTTATTATCATTGTTAGGAAAATTAACAGCTATATGTCCTATCTTATTACAGAAAAAACATTTTAGAGGAATCTTACCTCTGTATTTTCTGGTGCCTTTTGGAAGTCTCTTGGCAAGAAGAGCTTCAAACTCCATCAAAATCTCCTCATCATCCATATCTCTGCTTGGCCTTGATTCATAACTAGTGCTGACCTCTTTTCCTTTTCTAGTTGGTGTAGAAGAAACAAACGCTCTAAAGGATGACTCTATCTTCTTAACACTACCATCATAGCTATTCAATTCATATGTAGTCAACTTTGCAATAATAGAGTCTAAAGATACCTTGGTTTTATTGATAGACCTTAGCTTCTGAATAGTGGCAAACCTAATTACATAGACTGATAACAATGATCTCAGAACTTTGCTTACAACGATGATGTCATCAATTGTTCCACCAGTGCTCTTGATATCTCCAACCACAGTCTTGATCCTTATGCCATATTGTTGAATGGTCTCTCCTTCAACCATCCTCATGTCTTCAAATTTTCCTCTAAGGCTTTCTTCCTTAGCCTGCTTGACATGCTCATCACCACCATAAATGGTTTCTAGTGTGTCCCAAACATCCTTAGGACTATCCTTATCTTGTACATCAATGAACTCAATGTCAGACAGGCTGCTAATAAGGGCTTCCATGACTTGCCCATTTTCTTGAATCTCTCTTTTTCGATCATCGGTCAGAGTGCTAGTAGGGATTACATAGGCATTCTCAACATACTTCTAGCATTGAGCACCCAAACTCTTGATATAAATCTTCATTCTATCCTTCCATATTTTGAAGTTGTCCCTATTGAACTTAGGACCTTCCCTCTTCATCATTAAAGGGGGATCTTTTGCCTCAAGTGGTTAAGCTTATATCACAGAGGACCTAGAAGATCTCTGATACCAATTGATGAATAATGATGAACAACTAATACTCTAACTGGTATTGAGAGGGGGGGGGGATTGAATCAGTACAGACAAAACTTGTTTTAATATTTTAACACTTTCTGGACATAGATAACCGGCTGTCTATACCACTGTACTTAACCATAGCAAAACCAGTTAAACAAAAATGATTTAGACAACTAAACTGATAAAACAAAAGTACATCAAATAGCATACAACACTTTTCAAATATAGATAACTATTTTACCAGTTTGAACATGAATGCGTTGTGTTAGCAATATCACAACCATTAGTTTTGCATGCATATACAACAAAGAAAAAACTACTCAATCATCTCATGAAAAATACACAGCCCATGTCACACAAATTTTTCATGTGGAAACCCAAATGGGTAAAACCATGGTGGGGATGAATACCCACAAGCTTGTTTTTGAACTCTTTTGAAGTCCACTTTGTTAGGATCCTAGTCCAGTTAAAGACTTTACAATAAGGTTATGTTAAGAACCGATCCTGTTAGGGATCACCCAGTTAAGGGATGGCTATATACCCTGTTAAAGGTTGAAACCCTATTAAAGGTTACCTTGCTAGAGGATTTAAATAACTCAATGAACTTGAGCCACCTGGTTAGAGGATTTACAACAAAGCTTGTTAAAGCTACCCACTCAAGGGATTTAAATTCTATTAAAATGGTTAGAAGACAATAGGTAAAACACTCTGATCTGATAACAACACTTCTTGCTAAGGCAGATCCATTTCAATTCCTCTCTTCTGTAATCACACTCTACAGATTCCTCACTCTAGTTTGGCAAGTATCAAAACATGCAAACGCACACACAACTTTTGCTAACAACCAACAATAACAGACATCATTGACCTTATAGACAACAACAATTAGGTCGGTTAGCATAAACCCTAAACCCTAAGCATTTTAGGTTTACAATTACAAGCGGCCCAATCTTGACCATTAAAATACTTTGCATAGAATAGAACAATCTAAGAAAGATCTCAAGTCATTCTGCATCGTCCAATTTTCATCGCAACCAGAAAATAGTAACCTATCAGGCACTTTTCTCATACCTCTAAGAAAAATGCACATTCCCGAGGTAGACATTCAATGCATTCGATCTTCACATGCAAGATCCTCGAAGAAATCCTTCACGTGCACATAGCTGATGTGGCATCTTGCTCCTTATGCTTGTTCTTAACTAACTCATCACATGACATCATCAGTTGCACCACACAAGCCAAACCGAAAACCCTAGAGCTGAACTAAGACTACCAACTGATAGTCAAACTATGAACCCCGACACCGGTTCACCTGCTTGGGTACCACATACATGTTCACTTATTGACATCAATGACAACATACATCGTCATAGCTTCATCATATGCCAACAAAGCTCACTTCTCAAAAGAAGAGTCTCATTGACTACAATAAGGATAATTAAATCCAATATAATGTACTGCTCAAAATAGTATCTCTAATGCCTGGTTTAGTTCTGGTTTAAGCTCAGTCGGATACCTTAACCAAAAACCTTCATTGTCCACTATATCACCTTATACATAAATAATCTCCTACAATACAAAATGACCTATGAGAGCTCATACATATATGAGTCTTTACAATATACCAAGCCGACTTACAAAAGATAATTATATTTACAATACAATTCACATTAACAAAACTTGTCTCATGTTGGCCCGAGTGCCGATATACTTCTTTTCTGGTGTAATCAAGATGCCAGTGAATATGCCTGCCAGTGTCGGTAGATGGTATCGATGTTGACCCTATTGTCGGTGTGTGTGTAGAGACCTAATATCGATTAGTTGCCATCAATGACAAAATCAACCATTCTCATATGAGTGTAGAATGCCAACATCCACACCCCTAATAGACATTTGGATCCATCTCAACCTATGTGAGAATCAAGGGAGTTAAGCTTGCCATCTCTATGGCCTTCCCAAACTCATATCACGTCATCCCTATAGGGCTATGAGATGGGGCATGCATAAAAAATCAATTTATTATCTTGATTAGATGAAACCCAATCCATCTAATTAATTATTATTGTTATCACTTTATTACCTAAGGAAAACTCTCATGAGCTCCTAGAAGTCTAGACCCACAAGCATCCTTAAAAGGAACCTCTTGGTGGCCTATTCTCATGTGACCCAAGTCAATACATGAAATCGCACTCCCCCTAACCATGCTCCAAGGCCTTAGGGTACAACAATATGCAATAATAGAAAGAAGGAGACTTAACAAAACAATCCACCAAAACAATATTCACATGAAACATTCACCAGTGAGTCAATAGCCAAATGCCAATCTCATAAAATAAACCAAGATCCTCAAAGAAAATCTGCAATCATGAGCAAGGGATGATCCCTCTTTCTCAACCAACAATAATACAAGCATCTTCAGCAAGGAAACATCATCTTGCTGGAACCATAAAGATATACAAATGCTCAAGCAAGGCAAATACATCTTTCTAAATCACCAAATATCAAAAAAATCATTTGAAAACCATAATAGAGAAATTACACTAACTCAAAAATCAAAAGGGGGTCGAAAGAAGCCTTTGGTACAAAAGACAAAAAAGACCAAAAAATAGTGAACAAAGTAGAACAACGCTTTTGACAGATTTTGTAGTGCATTTACCAATTCTTGTAGTGCATGCATTAACTTCTACCTTATGAGTGACCCTGTAGCGCATACACATCACTATGCAATGCATTTAACCAAAACTGCACTTCTTCTATGATACAAAATAGCGCATATGACCAACTAAGCAGCACATACAGTCATTTCTGCAACGCATCTAAGACCCGAAATGGTGCATGCATCAAGTGAAGAAAAGCATATACTGAATTTTATAGTGCATAAGATAAGTTCTGCAATGCATTCACTGGACTAAATAGTGCATCTTCTAGTCTAGCGCTTTTACCATGAAGTTCGACACATATGACAATTGGACTCAGAGAACATAAGACAAAATCTACGACAATGCCCTGGGCAATACATAAGGTTAGATATGAAGCAAAAAACCAGCCCAAGCTAGGCGTAATATCTAATAAAAAAGCAAGGAACTAAATTCCACAAGGAAATCTCAAGCCAAGCGAATACAAATAATTCACGACACAACCCAAGCAAAATCTATTCATAGAAAATACATACTACAATCCCATTTTCTCGAAAGATATCAAAACTACATAAAATACAATTTATCCCAAGGTTCATTTATATATGTATAGAAATCATACAACAAATATTTGAATCCCATACCCACAATCAATCTTTCACAAACAAGCTTTTCAAAATGAAAATGTAGAGAGGAATAAAAACCTCCAACCTAGTGATAGAATATAATGGACAAATGAAAATACAATGAAGAGAAAATCCAATTCCAAGCCAACAATCAAAATCAAATCTTCCACTGTTCAGAAATTACTCCCTAGGAAGCCATATAAATATAGTTTCATACAAACTATCAAATTATGTCAGCCAAACCAAAATAATAAGCAATATAATATTTTACACCTACCATTCCCAAAATCAAGGTAGAAACAATATAAAATATTATTATTTAATTTACCCAAAACTCTCCACCAATCATGAAATAGGGTAGGTAAAGTAAACTATAATTAAATAATCCAAGGGGGTAAAATAAATAAGAAAGACCCAATACTTAAATAACCAAATGGGTAATAGTATTAATGCCTAATTAAATATTAAATCAAAATGCTCAATAATGTAAAACCAATAATAATTAAACAATTAATAAATAATAATAAATCTAATAAATCAAAGGCCCAACAAATATTTCAATAAACCTTAAACCATCAAAGAATTAAAATAATAATAATATGAGATCACCAATAAAATATAAATTCATAAAATAAACGTCATTAAATAATAATTACCAAAACAATAATAATCCCACATAGAGTATTAATGCCATCCGATTCTTTGTTTTAAGAGTTAATAAACTTTATTCAAATAATTATTAATTAATAGATAATCACAACTCACAAGACAACCCTACATAGGGTTGAGCCACATGATGCAACAAGACAACTCACACCAAGACACGGGCTGGCAAGGATACCAACTTAAGCCTAGAGTGTATAGAAGGAACTCGTGTCACCTCCAATCAACTTACCATTGGGATTAAGACACACTCAAACCTGTGAGACCAGGTGGATTTAATGTCTAGTACCTACAATCCTGCAACCACCAATATCCATGAGACAACATATACAATAGCATTTATCATAAATGATCAGACAAGTGAACATAATCGCAACATCATATCATGTTCATAATGAGTGATATGACATTGTCTCTATCACAAATACAATCATAACACAATCACAAAAATCATAAAATTAACTCATCCAATATAATCATGAAGTAGGGTTAGCACTAATAAGAAATCCTTATGACATCATAAAAAATTATAAAATCCATCCATAAACAATGAGTTTATATAGATCATCAAATGTAAGTCCATCCACCATAATAATCCAAGGCATGACATTGTCCACATAAACCGCAATGTATCATATGCCATAATAGAGATATCCAACATAGATCATAAACATCTAAGATATAAGTGAAGACACAAATAGCAATCAAAACACCATCTAAGAATCTAGACAAGTCCATCAGTTCACAAATAAAGATGAGTCAGGGAAGGGAACTACATAACCTTTTTATTGTAGAAGCCTTAAGCCTAAAGCATTATTGGATTAGTGCAAGTGATGTAGATTGTTACCAAAAGTTACTCAACATGTACTCCTCTAAGTGAGACAAGAATCTTGGGGGTTTGGCTTATTCATTACCTCCCTAAGGGAGAGAGAGGGGAAATATTTTGTAGGCTTGGATCTCTATCTATTTGCTTCTTGGTTGTATTGAGCTTGGCCCTAGTCTAATAACTAACCCACTTGACTTATTAGGTTGTGCTTGTCTTATGAGTATCTTTTTATGTTATGTGAAACCATTTTAGCCACTTATCCTTGGTCCTCATTTAGGGTATCCATTTGTGAGTACACCTTTTAGATCAAAGAGTCAAAAACAACCAAGACTAGTGTTTTCTATTGTTTGATGTGTCTTCTTAACATATTTATCATTCAAAAAACTCAAATTTCAAACAAAACATTTAGATTTTAGATAGATTTAGGTGACTACAACCTTTTTACATGTTGCACATTGTATTTGTGCATTTGAGTTTTGTCTTTGCTTTTGATTCCTAATTTTGTGCATAATTTGAGCTCTATACATGCACATTTCAGATGTATACCTACGCATATGATTGTTGAATTTGTGCATTTGATCTGCTAGCACCCCACGTTTGATTTATAGTCAACCAAATTTTCTCCACAAATTTTTTCCTTTGGCCTATTATCTCGCAACAAACAAATAGTGAACAAACTCTCTGAATTTGCCTAAAATCCATAATTTTAGTTAGTTTTCACTTGAAATACTCTTTGATTCTTCAGAGAATAAAAATTATTTGGTTAGAATTTTACTAATTATTAAACATGCAATATATTTTTTTAATCTCAACCCATAAATTTTGGTCAAAAGCCTCCTTGTTTTTATCGCTTTGAAAAAATCAACTATGTTGAGAAACTTGTATTTCCTACAGCTTGGAATTTATATTTTGAAGTTTCTAGAGGAATCTATTAAATTTTATTTAAGAGCTCAACACTTTCCTTAAATGATTGCACCCTAAATTTTAAACTATCACAATGACAATAGTGGGGATTATCACTAGGATTTTGAGCATTGTCCTTGGCCAAGTCCTCAAAATAGATTCCCTCTTCACAAAATTGAAGTTTTGTCATCCAAACCAAAATCAACATGAAAAATGGAAGAGATAACTTCCATTAAAAAAAATTCTTTGTACCTTCTGTTAGCACATATTTTTACAAAATATTTTTGTGCTATGTATGATGTTTTTGCATATAGTTTCATCATAGGAGCACTTATTGCTAGATTTTATGTGTAGGTGGTGTGTTGCAGTGTCTTCATAAAAAGGCATCACTTGCGAATATTCAAGGGAAGTGTTGAGTATGATGGCATTCTGGTAATCCTCATCTTCACAATTAGTCTCATTGCAAGAGCACTTTTTGGAAAATTAGCATAGAGTAGGGTTGTGAGCATATTCAAAGAGGTAAATGATATGGAAGAAACCCTTCAGTATGATTATTAAAATTTGCATCCATAAAGAGGGCCTTCTTTTTAAAAAATTACAAAATTTTGCTTATCGGCATAAGTCATCCCGATGAGATCGCCTAAGGAGGAAGGAGTATGTTTATCGGAATAACTCATGTCGATGGTGTTTCCTAAAGAATGAGCAGCGGAAAAAGGTGTGACTAAGTGGAAATCCATCGGGGCAAGTTACGGTGATGAAGTATGAGCCATTAGAGTAACATACACTATCGGCTACAAGGAAAAAATGTCATCCCGATGCCCGATGAGGTTATTGGTGGAGCTCTTGCTGACAACTGATGGAGTGATGTCTTCATAGCGGTGACATCGGGTTATCGAGAGGTCCCAATTTATGCTACCCTAATACCTAATGTATTAAATGGAGAAGGCGACTCTATCGGATAGACTCTCTCTAATAAAGTGATACCAAGAAAGAAAGGAAGTAAGACTCATCGGGATAACATACATTGTCAAGGAGATGCATTTTGGGTTATCCTGATGCCTAATAAAGAAGATGAGCTTGGCACAAGCAAAGTTGATTACATTGGGAAAGCCTACATCGATAGACCGAAGAAACCCAATAAGGAGAGTAAGGTACAAAATAATCATCAAGATAGCTTACGCTACTGGAGAAACATCTTTAGAGTTGTGCCAATGCCCGATGGGGAAAATGCCACAAAGGGATCGAGGAAACTATAGCTATCGAAAGTAAGGGAAATACGCTACTCTGATGCCCAATGAAGTAATCGGTGAATGTTACGCCGATCAAAGAGAAGGTTAGATATCATGGGCCCATCAGATGAAGTGTAAAGTAACTTCATTTTGAAAGCTAATGGAGTGACTGGAGAAATAAACAGAAGGAGGTTTCATCAGAGAGACATACCCCGATGTAACATAAAGAAACACTAACTAATAAAAATGAAAGGTGGATCCATCAGGATAAGTCAAGCCGCGAGGAAAAAGTGAAACAACCGTAGCGAGATCAGATGCATTGATTGGAATAACCTATACCGATTAGAAAGACAAAAATGTAATTGAAGGAACGCATGGCGCCAAATAATTGAATTATCGGGTGGGGTTACACCGATTAGCTGTTAGAATGTCTAATATGACAACCATTATTTAATGCTCATGATCAAGAGGATTTGATCTGCACAAAGCAAAATTGATGAGTTTTTTTTATCATTATAGACCCTAGCCATTGCATATCCAACATAAAAAAAGAGTTCTTGTGCCAAGAAATTTTCACAGTCTCTTCAACCATTAACATTGAAATCGCAGACAAGAAGCGCGAGTAATTAAGAATTCAAGTAGTTAATTATGGAGGCTTCTATTTCACAAGGAAAGAGAAAGGTCATAGAGATTTCATATACATAGTCAACTAAATCAAAAAAGACGATCTATGGAGGGTATGTAGAAGCAAAAGTTGAACCAGGATATGATTGACCAGATGGAGTCATCTAGTGCTAAGTCAAGGAGGTCTAAAACAAATTTTCTGCCCAAGGATCAATTGGAAGATAAGTACAAAGGGGTTGTGGATATATGGACAACCATAAGGGGCCACGAATTGTTTTTATATCACTATCTCAGGAGGAACAAGGAGATGTCATTGTCAAACCCTTGGATGACAAATTTGGCTAGATTAGTGGTACCAAATGTTTTTCTAAATCTCATATTGTTAGAATTGCTCACGAGGAAATACAACAAAGAAAAAAGATACATCCAACCACCCAATGGGGATCCATTAATCTGGATATATGTCGGGTCTATTCAGGAGTTTTTCAGCATGGTTTATGAGCCTTACATGCCCCTATCTTTTATAGACTTGGAAGGAGAATATACCCAAATGGACACCGCCCACACAGTGTGGAAGTTGGAAATTCACAAAAGGAGAAGGGACAACTCACAGAGCAGGATGGTCCCACTTTTGAGATTACCTTGTTTAGGCAATACTTGCATTACACATATTGGGCATGTGGCCAGGTCTGCGGGGAAGAAGTTCCTAATGTTACAAGAATAGACCCATTGGTGTTGGTTGTGGAAATTCAAATGCATGAGTTGAGGCCATTTGATTATGCAACCTACTTGGCAGAGAAGCTGCATGAAGGATTTTTGAGTTTGCAAACGTAGCCTAACCCTACTTTCAAGTTTTACTCATTGCTAATGCATATGGTTTTGTTTTATGGTCATATGAAGGGTTTGTGGCTAGGAGAATTAAAAGTGACTTCTAGGAACAAAGAGGGACATGACCAACCAATCCAATTATGGGTATCCCTATGGGACTCAAGGTTCGACAAATCACACTATGTGTTGTTTGAAGAGTACTTTGTCAAGCCCTTATATAGATTATTTGGGATAGAATGTGAGGGGTCTATCTCATAGGAAATTAAAAGATTCTTGAGACCCCATACTTTTGGAGATACTAGGGTCAACCACAATTGGGTTGACTGGTTTGTATGCTAGAATTTCACTTTTTTCAAGGTTTATGGCTTTGAGGGTGTTCCATATATGTTGCCTACATTACTTCCTGAAAAGATTGCTTATCTAGAAATTGTTAGGCAACTTAGTATGTCAAATGCAAAGCATTTAGGTGGTGCACACAAGCAGGTATTTATGCCTGGAACTTTACATTTAAGAGATTTTGCCATTGTGTCTACCAAGGCATATGAAATGATTGAAAAGAAGTTGGTAGAGGAGTAAAATCTGTATGGACACCAGGCTCGGAAGAATTATGATCCTAAAGGATATATTCACCACTGCATGAAGAGCCAGAACCTAGGAGAATATTTGTGCATACCCATGGAGGCTGAGGATTTATTTAGGAACAAGGAGCGGGATGAAGCTGATGCAGTCTTAGAGGAGTTGAACAAAAAATTGGAAGAGTGAAAGCAGAGGCTTCAAGAACTAAAAGAAGAAGGAGACCCCGACAGTGAATCTGATGATAATGTAGTTCTGTCTACCCTCCATGCACCTAAACTAGAAGAAATGGAAGAGAGTCATGAGCAAGCTATGGTGAGACTCGATGCCAACACAGATGTAAGGTTGGAGGAGCATGCAACTTTTGTTGTAGATTGAGTTTTTGTACAATCCAAAGAGTTTAAATCCTTCTTGTACCTCTACAAAGGGAAAATATTGAGGGAAAGCATCCCAAATGTCACCCCTAAGAATGAAGTAGAGATGCTTAAAAGATTGAAGGAGACATCAATGCAGAGGTGGCTACAATGACACCACAAAGAGGGAGGCAACTTCTTAGTGAGGTAGGCATCATTTTGTTTCCAGGATGGGATTTAAGTGCCTCTTTCATTTTTGACAGTTTGTTGCATTCGGATAGAAAAGATGTAAAATTAGACATACAGGGAGTTGATGACATTTTTATTGGATCAAGATATGATCCAAATGAAGAGGAAATGTTGCTTTGGGTCCTATACCCCCCAAATAAAAGACCCAAGATTATAGATGTAGATAAGGCATTTGGGCATATTATGAAGCCAAAAGTGGGAGAGGTTAACCCAATTGTCACTACAGATTTGAGGATTGACATTGCAAAACCGAATAAGGCCCAAATATAGTGGGTGTTAAAGGAGGGTCAAAAATACAAAAAATTATATGAAGACTTGTTAAGAAGTCATGGTCGTGAAGTACCATAGATAACTAATATTGGTATGTAGTGGAAAAAGAATTATGAGGACCACATGAAAGAAAATATAAATTTGAGAAGGCAAATCAGGATTGCTAGGGTGGATGTTGCTTGTGTTTTATTGACCAATAAATTTGAGCATTTGTTGGAAGTTCTCAAGGAATTCTAGACCAACTATCAGAAGACTCAGGATAATATGTCTTCTCATGAAAGAATTTTTGAGAAGCTGAAGGCATTGTTGAAAGAGAAGAGTGTCAAGGAGAAAATTGTTGAGAAGATCTAGAGAAGGTTGAACAAGCATAAGGCATTCAGTGTGGACATCAAGAAAGAATTTACCGATTGTAAGGATATTGTCAGATATGGTATACCAGATATTGTGGATGAGGTAGAGCAGTTAAAGGACAAAGGGATTTGTTTGCAGAATGCTAGAATGTACTCAACAGATCCCTTAATGTTACTCGGGTAGATGTTTTAGATATAAAGGAGACATGTGAGAAAATGGAGAGGATGGTTACCACGAAGATCACTGTCAGGGATACTGTATTCAACACCAGCACTCATTAGGACAACAAGTATTTGGAGCATATTCAGAAATGTAGCACATTATGGGATGACCAAAATTGACTTCTTAGTTTGTAATTTTGTTTTATGTTTGGCAGTTAGGCAGTTAGGTATTAGGTTTTAGTTAAGTTTAGTTTAACAAGATGAAAGGGTGTGTCCTTTCACTTGAATCCTTTGGCTCACATATATGTAGTGAGTCATTTTTTTATCATAGGGGGATAGACAATATCCTACCACTGGTTGGGCTACAAGTATTATGTTTTAGAAAAGTCTAATGGGAATGAGGAGTTTATTTTGTGCAAACTGAATATATTGGAGTATTTGTAAGTGTATTTTTTTTGTACATTCTTATTCCAAAAGTTAATATACAAGATTTCATGCTTTTATCTTCAGATTGTTATGTGTAATTTTGTGTTTGATGGAGTCATATGTCCTCTTCATAAATCTTTTAGATTTGTTGTGATGTGCCATCACATGATGTTGTATTGAATGTAAAATTGGGTTTTTATTGTTCATGCAATAGATAATGAAACCTTCATAGTGATGGTCTTATAATTGTCTCTTGAGTTGATAGTGATTCTTGTCCACAAAGTTATTCATTAACTGTTAGATAAAGGCACTGGTTTGTTATTAATCTTTGCTGAATAAGTTTATATGCATTATGTCCTTATCAAAGAAACAAATCTTCTAATTTCTATAAAAAATGCTCTTTTTCATAATGGCTTAAAGTCCTAACAATAATCTTTTGCATAACACAACTATATTCACACTTATTTTATCATTTTTAAAGGCATTCAATAAAAAGCACTTCTGTTAGCATAATTGCTACAAAACCTTTTTCCATCCCTGCAAATTGCTAATTCCCACAATTTAAATTAACTTAAAATAAACCTCTTTTGTGCTTGAGAGTGTAAGGTACAACCACTTGGGTTTAGTGGAGCCTAAAGTGCAAAGAAATTTGGTCTTCAACCATTCCTATTCGTTGGCCAAGGCTGATTGGATTAACTAAGGATTAAGCAAGTCTTTGGTTTCCCAATCTGTGGTTTTGGGCACCAACAGATTGGTGACTCTACTGGGGAGTTGTCTTAGGAAATATTGAGAGTCTTTGGTGGTTTGTTTCAGACTATACTAGAGGAAAGAACCTAGAAGATTAATAAAAGATATTTTTCCTCTTAGGAGGTGGCGACTCTACATTTGATACATGAATAATAGTTGGTATTTTGAGAAAGTAAGAGAAACCCCTAGGCATTTATCAATAAAATTGATGCAGGGGAGAAGGTCTCTGCATAAGAAACATTATAATCTTGTTCAATTGAGTCCAAAGAAAAGATACAAAGGAAAGAAACCCACACCAAGTATGGCATTGGGGTTATAAGAAGTTTCCTAGCAGAGAGGATGGCTCTTCATCTGGTGATAAGTTGGAAAATCTGGAGGAAAATCTTTTTTGTGCCTTAAATGCAAAAGATAATAATTGTGGCCATGATGAAATCCTGACTATTGAGGAACAGGAGGAAAAGCAATGGGATGAAATCATACTTAAAATGGCTTACTTAAATAGAGATGAATCCAAAATGGCAAAGGCTCTTAGGAGACAACCAGATTGGATATTGCAAAAACTAGGGTTACAAAGAGATACAATTCAAAGCCCTAGGTTAGAAGGATTAGAAGACAAAAGTAAAGGTGAGGGAGGTAGGCCAGCAACTCCTAAATATAGTCCCCCTCATATGAGAAGAATAGAGAAGCCTTTTGTAACCTTTGCTAACCCATTATTAAATGCAGGTAAAAGATGGAGGGATGTGCATAGGGATCAAAGTGAAGAAAGGCAAAGAAACAACCAGGATAATGGAGGAAGAAATGGAAATGGAGAAAATGATGGAAGCTGGAATAACACAAATAGAGGTAACAATATAAATAATAATAGAGGAAGTAATAGGTATGGTAGCAACCAAAATAATGGAAATAATAGAGGTAATAATGACAATTATGGAAATGGTAATGGTGGAGATAGAAACAACAATAATGGCAATGGAGGTAATAGTGGAAATAATGGAAATAATAATGGTAGTGGAAACAATGGGAACAATGGTAATTATGATAGAAATGGTGGATTCAATAGAGGAAATATGAACAATCAAAACAACAATCAGGGTGGTAGATGACCTATGATCATTGAAAGATATAGACAATTGGATTTCACTAGCATTGTTGGTTATCCAAACCAGATCACTAATGATTTAAGAGCTATCCCCAAGTTCTTAGGAAATGGAATTGATGCTGCAGAAAAACATGTAGTTAATGTAAAAAATATCATTGAAAAATTTGAGGTTCCTCATGAGGATGTATTCATGAAGTTGTTTGTTCAATCTTTGATAGAAGATGCAAGAGAATGGTATAGAAGCCTTCCTGATGGATGTATTAGCAGTTGGCAAGAATTTGTAACATTGTTCTTGGAAGAATTTGGAGATCACAATGATCCTTCATTTGCATCCCATGAATTGACAAGTATAAAGAAGAATCAAAATGAATCAGTTACGGAGTTTAATAAAAGATTTAATAAAGTATTAAATAGAATACCCAGAGATGTCAAAGTTGTTGATTCATTTCTAATTAACTTTTATTTGAGTGATTTTGACAACAAAACCCATTATGAGATTTTGTCCCATACACTTGATACTTTACAGCAAGCATTCAAGACAGTTGTTGTGTGTGTGAAAAAGTGGAATAAGAGTCTGTAAGCTGTAAGAAACAACACTTCAATTAAGTCATTACATGTGTGGTTAGACAGATATAAGCATGAATAATAAAACCATTACAAATCAACCCAGTGCCTTCTAAAATATGCGAGTATAAGATTTCTCTCAGATTTGTATAAGCAATACCAATGACTAGACTACACCAAGATGAAGGATTTAATCTATATGAGCATGAGATTAAGCTAAATGGATGCAAGATTATGCTAGATGGACGAAAGATTCAAGCAATATGGATTCAAGCAATCATGATTGAAATAAATATGCAAAAAGCTAAACTAAGATGAAAATAATCTCAAAAAGCAAGCACAATATATTCAATGACTCCAGAGCAAAAACTGTATAATAACAATAAATCTCCAGGGTGTTTTGAATGAGAGCTGAAGGCTGAATTTATAGAGAATCACAAGAGAGATCAAGAAAAAGCACAATTTAGGAAAATTGAAACAATTGAGAAATCAGATTCAGTTAACCTTGAGATAGATTCCAATTATAGTTTAATTGAAATGCATTCAGATTATAAGTTCGAGTTTGCATTAGAGATAATAATTAATTAATTCCATGCACTTGAGATAAAAATAGGTAATTCTATGCAGTTCTTTGATTTATTCAAGAAAAGAGTCTTTTCAGTGCAACTGAACTTCTTTTCTCAAAAGCTTTGAGTTCCAATTTTAGAGAATGATTAATAATTCATTTTAATTGTTTTTCTAATTTCAAGTTCTCAATTTAGAAGAAAGAAATAATATCTCAAGTTTGATTTCTCTCTCAATTCTTTTATTTTATTTTCAATTTAACTCTTGCTTTGCATATTGATTCCTCTCTTGTAATAAATTAATTCATTTTTTATGATTAAATGGCAAATTTAGTAATTAATCAAATATGCTAGGATATTTAATAAATTAAATAGGATAATTGATCAAAATGATTTTCTTGGAATGATTTAATTAATTAAATAAATATTTAATTAATATTGAGTTATTGAGTTGCCATATGACATTTGATGATTAAAGAATTAATTAATGTGCTCAAGATTGATTTAATTGCCTTTGGTTAGAACCTTGGTGATGTTGTCGAGATTAGGGTCCCATGGTTTAGATGACCATTTTTAGTGTATTACATTTATCCCTTTTTGAATTAATGTGTGAGCAGTGCGTTGGTTCAAAGAATAGTTGATGTCTAGGAGATACCAGTTTTGAACTTGATTGATCACAAACCAAATGAAGAGTGAGGTGTTTAGCTTGATTTGAAGCGATGAAGCTGAACAAAGCCGATTAAAGTGAAACCGATCCCAAACTTGATTGAACTAGGAACGATAGAGAGAAAAGATACCGAACTTGAACTTGATTGATCAAGAAGCGGATCTTACTGATCTAGAACTTGATTGAACTAGGCACAGTGAGCGAAGATAAAATCGATCTTGAACTTGATAGATCAAGACACGATGAGCAAAGATAAACTATCCAGCTTGATTTGATGCGATGAAACTAAACACCTGGTTAGATTGAGCGTGTGATCAAAGATACTCTTTAAACTTTTGATTGAGTTTAAACGAATAATCAGTTTGATGAAAAGCGATGAAACTAATTAATGTTAAGAGACTAATTCAAATGAAGATGAATATCAGCTTGATTTGAAGCGATGAAACCAATATGCCCCTAGCGATTGATTTGAATCAGATGATTGAGAGATCTCAACTTCATATGAAGCGATGAAGTTGAGATTGTAGTGCCCCTACCCTAGTCAGCTTTGTAAAACTAGCTTGACCTTGGTTGACTTTTTATGTGGCATTCTTGGATGGTTGATTTACTATTATGTAATGTTGTAGTCAGATATTATGATTATTGTGTGTACCTGTTAATGTTCTTTTGCATCGATTCTTATGTAAGTTTAATTGTTCTCATGATTCTTGTTATTAATCTCGAGCTAACACCTTCATTAAATATATATATATATATATATATATATATATATATATGCTTGTGTGACTCTTGGTTGTGGGAGACTTCAAGTACAGTACCACATGGGTGCAAGGTTCATCTCTGCCTAGATTTGCAGGTTTGAGTGTACCTCTTTGGTCCTTAGAATTTGGATTAGGTGTTCGTAAAACCCTCATTTTACCCTAGTCATGTTCAAGTGAGCGTCATTTGTGGTCTGTCAATTTCCCTTTTCATTTGGGTTTGCGGGTCGTGTATTTGGGTGGCTTGCTTGGGTTGTGTGCTTTGCATGTGGTAAAATTGAGTATTTAATCCTAGGTATTTATTTTTATTTAATGTGTTCATTTACATATTAGTAATTAAGGAACTAGATTAAATAGGTTTCTTTTATGTGATTAATCAGTAATTAAAAAGATCGCTCTATTTATGTTTGTAGCAAGTTCAATTTAATGGTTAATTTTAAATAATGAATTTATTCAGTTTATGCATTTTGAGAGGAAAGATTTAAATTTATTCGAAATAGAAATAATTTAATCTCTTTTGCATTTTGGAATAGAAAGGTTAATTTTAATTATTTAAGAAAAACAATTTTAATTAGAAAAGCAAGTTTAATATATATATTTGATATAGTGTGAAAGATTGATTTTGGGATTTTATTTTAATTAAAAATATTTTACCCTCATTAATATTTGGAAATATAAATGTTAGCTTTGTTAATGTTGAGAAAATTAAAATTAAATGAGGGAGAGAAGCATTTTGATTTTTAATTAGAAAGCAAGTTTAGAATATTTGAATAGTTTGAAAAGAATGATTTTTCATTTTATTTAAAAGATGTTTAAATTAAAAAAAAAAAAGAGTTTAGGTCAAATACTCTTCCATTTAACCTAGGTTTGAAAATATTTCTGGGGGATTATTTTTTTGAGAGCATTTTTGAAAAACATTTTTGGGGAGAAAGATTTTTGGAGGAGGTTTGGGCATTTTGGAAAGGAATGATTTCTTGAGTTGCAGGTTGGGCTCTTCATCAGATCTAGCCAGGAATGTGAAATGAAGTAGGATTTGGGTGCATCTCTTTGATTTCTTGTTTTATTGGGTTTGTTTTTCTAAAAACCAAATATTGGGGAATGGTTGTTCATGATGAAATCTTGCTTAAAATATCCATGAATGTTCTTAAATTTAAGTTTTAGTTTTGGGAATATTGATTGTTTTTGGGTCAAGATTGGTTAAATGGAGTAGATAAATAGGTGTAAATCCATCTTAGTTTTCCAAATATGGTTTTTCTAGTTGAGAAAATCTGCCTATTTGAAAATTATTCAACAAAGATTGTGTATTTGGAAAACCATGATCATTCTGGAAAAAATTTCAATATTTGTTGTTCTTGGTCATTTTGGAAATTTAATTTAGTCTCTGTGAGAGATTGTATGTTATTTAGAACTTGGGGTTTTATTTTATTTTTATTTTATTTGGGGTTATGAAATATTAAAATGAATTATTTTTTTCATTTTGAGCGGATTAGGTTTGGAGGGCGGAGGATTCAGGGCTCTACCCGTGCCCTCCTCCCCGTGGGTTGCAGCAGTGCCCGCGACCACATTGGTGGCCGCAGGGACCCATGACCACAAAACAGTGAACATTGGTGGTCGCAGGGAACCTGTGTCCATAGTGGCCGCAGGGGCCTTTGCATCCACAGTGTGGCCGCGGGGGGGGGGGGCTGCGGTGACTTCCACCTCTCCCATGATGGGAGGTGGGCCTCGCAGTGGTACCCCACGTCTTTTTTTTTTAAGTTTAAAAAAAAAAAAACTTAGTTTATTAAAAGTTTGTTTTTATATAGTTTTTAATTGGTTATTAATTATTATTAATATATATATTTTATCAATGAAAATTTTTATACACACACACACACACACACACACACACACACACACACACACACACACACACACACACACACACACAGATATATATTAGTTAATGTTTAATTTGAAGTTTGTGTAATATTAATTATTAAATTGATTATATTTTATTAATCATGGATTGATAAATATATATTAATTAATATTTAATTTTGGTATCTGTTTTAATGAGGAAGCATCTTTTTGGAAAAAGATAGAATATTATTTTAATTGGAAAATTTTAAAATAAATATAATTATTATTTGGTAAATTTTAAATAATATATTATTCAGGAATATATTATTTGAGGAATTGAATGATGATAGGTCATTTGGAAATTTTAGAAATGAAATAATGTAGCATTTGAATAACTAAAAAACAAAATATTTTTATCATTGGATATTTTGAAAATTTAAATGATATACTATTGAAAATAATGGAAATTTAATAATGTATCATTTGGAAAATTGGTAAGTTAATGACATTTTCATTTAGTAAAAAGAATGGTTTAGTTTATATGTTTCCTCTGTTTTGAGAAATAGACAAATGGTACTATTGCAATTGTGGTATTGTATTCACTTTGTAATGGTGATTTTTCTGTTAATGTATTTTGAAAACTTAGATCATTTAGAAAACTGGATCAACTTTTAATGTCTAAATCAATATGGAAAAAGATTGTCTTTTCCGGTTATTGCCTAAGCAAGTTTAAATTTATGTACTCGCTTTTGCTTAAGTAATGGCAAGGCCTTGAATTGTTTGTTTGAACCCTGTCATTTGGTTGTTTAGGGTACCTATTTCTGTCCTCGGTCTCGAGTTTGACTATTGCCTTGTGATGGTGTTATAACTGGTCATGTCCTTTATGCGGGTGTCAAGTGTTGATTTGTGATTGACCATAGCTAGTTAGGTCTCTATTTAGAGTATCGTCAGTCAGTGCACCTTGTATGAAGTCTAGTTTGACCAAGTGAGTATTCCTACCCTATTGAACTCCATTTGCTCGACCTTGGGTATTCCTGAGTTTTAGGAATTTATTTGAATATGTTTGCCAGTATGTTGTTGTACTGCCCTTGATCGGAGCTCTGTTGTGGAGTCGTCCATTTGCCTATGCCCTTGTGAGAACCTGATATCATGCTAAACCTTGGGTTGCGATGACTTAGTTTCATGGATGCTCCAGGGGACCTTTGTATTTGCTTCTATTATGTTCAACTAGATCCTTTCCTATTCAAGGATCATTTATGTATTTATTTGAGTGATGTGGTCACTTGTATATTGGTTATGTTCGCCTTGATGGAAAGATTGTAAATGATGTGAATCTTATGTATTCTTAACTTATTTAATGATCGGAGGGGTCTTGCAGTTGAGCAGACCCAGAGATGTAGCCCTTTAGGGGTGAACTCTGATATTAGTTTGGTGTTATGGGATGCTTATGTTCTTATATTTCTTGTTTAGTTTTAGCATATATGGATGGCATTATGTTAGAATTTATAAAGTGGATAAGATAAAATTAATCATAAATGCATGCATGCAGTCATCTTTTAAATGCAGTAATGTGGATCATGAAAGAATGTAGATTAGAATAATGTAATATATTCAGTATCGATAGCACCATTAAGTATGCATGGAAAGTATTCATTAGTTTATGATGAAGTTAAAGTATGTTATGGAACTAGATGCATGGCATGTGTTTAATGTAAATTGAACGTAATGAATGGTTAAAACTTATTGGAAGAACCTAATCATGTTATCCATAGTTTTAACTCTAAGGGATAAACCTCATCATGTCATCTAAAATTTAACATTACTAGATAAACTCATTAAGTTATCTATCTTTTAACTTTAATGAATGTAAGTCCACATGTTATCTATGTTTCAACTTTAATGGGTGAATTTCCTCATGTTTGCTACATCTTCAATCATAATGGATGAACGCATCCTATTATCTATAATTTTAAATTACTGAACAAATTATATCCTTGTTTAAAGTAATAACATAAAATTAAGTTAACCTACTTTATTGGATCAAATGTTGTGAGTTGAGTTAGATGTTCAATTAAGTAATCATGTTGGGAAACCCTTTAGGTGTTAGTTGAAGTCTTTTGTTGTGTAATCTGAACTTTGATACCTCGTTGTATCATTATGTTGTGTCTTATTTTTAAAAAAATATTTGCACTCCACTCGTGTGTTTTAGCTTTATCCCTTTGGGGTTTCCTGGCGGGGTATTATAGAGATGCCCCTTACGATAAGAATTTGTTTGATTTTATTTAGTTGAAAATATTTTTGCTCGACTTTTCATGAAGATTTGAAAATTTTCTCGACTTCGAAGATGTGAGGTCATAAGGTCATGAGTATGCCCCCTCGAGAGCGAAATCAAAAGATAGTGAGGGTACATGCTAATTATAGGCAATTTTTGGCGATGATAATTATTTGAGCACAAAAATTGAGTTAGAGGAACATTTGAAGATTTAGCGTTGATTGATGTGAAATTGAGTGCAAAGTTGATTTGTAGAATAAAATTGAGATTCAACATTAATTCATTAGAAAATGAGCTCAATTTGAAGAAAGAATGAGCTTTTAATGAAAAGTGCTAAGTGGTCCAAATTGTATTGAAATTGACTAGGAGAATGACCTTGGATTTTGATTTTGATCCCGAAAATGGAATCAGGATGGACAAATTAGCTAAGGGTACTGATGCCCTGCAAAATGGACAAGGTTAGTCTAAGAGACAAACAACACAAGACACACAAGAAAATCATTAGTGTTATTTAATCAAAGACTAATCTAAACAGGCATACCAAGAGAGACACTAAAAACATGAAAGCATATTTAACTAAAGAAGCAAATATGATAAGGCATCTCCAAATACCTCCTAACATGCTCTTAGATTCTTTCTCCCTTGTTCCTCTCCTCTCCAAGTTCCAAAATAGTGTAGCTCTCAGTAGCTTTTTGCACTATGGATGCTTATGGAGGATTGAGATTGTAGTATTGTGCTCTAAATGTGAAATGAAAAGCTAATACTATGCTATTGATACTAAAATGATTGATTTTATCCAAAATAACAATATATAACTTAATTATGCTAAAATGCTCTCTTAAAATGCTTATAGCTTAAATGCATACAAGTTTTCAGGATCTGGATTATGAAGAAAGGGGCTCTATTTATAAGAAAAATGGAGCAATGGATGGTTGAGATTGAGCAATCTCAACAAGGGTTAGGATTGAATGATTTCAAATCCATGTGATGGATTTCAACCCAATCCCAGGATGACAAGTGTCAATGTGAGATAGGTTGAGAGGGGAGGGAATAAGCATTAAATGCTTGATATGACCTTGGGAGTTAAAGTCAAGGTTGGTTGAATGAATAAACCCTTTATTCAAAGAATAAAGTTTTTATCTAATGGATAAACTCTTGTGCAAATGTGAAATGGATGAATATGGTCAAAACAATAAATGTTTGGGGGGACAAGTTTGAAATAACCATAAATGGTTATGTAAGAGCCATAAATGGTCATGTAAGAGCCATTAGTGGTCTTGGAAGACTTTGGGGGTTAATTTGTTGAACACACAAAGCATTAAATGCTTTTCAAAGACTTTGGAGTCTTTGAGAAGTGACTCCATTTTGCTTAGGAATGTGACAATAATTAGGGGATGGATTAGGCTAATCAGGAAGGGGGTTAGAAGAATCTAGAAGAGGATTAGATTTTGCAAGTGGATTTGGTGGGTGAGGGAAAATAGGATTTTATTAAAATAAAAATTCATTTATTTCAATAAATGTGTGCAAGTTGCATTTGTAGGAAAATTCAAGTGGGGGGGGACAATGATTTAAATAAATATTTTATTTAAGTTATTTAAAAGAGGAAAAAAGGGATTTTATTAAATAAATAGATTTTATTTATTTAATTGATTTGAATTTGATTTAATGAATTAATTAAAATAAATTGAATAATTTATTTAATTAATAGAAGAATGTTTGGGGATGAATTAATTAAATATTAATTTAATTAATTGATGGCTACTGGATTTTTAATCAAATAAATACGAAATATTCATTTAATTAAAATGGACAGATTTGTGTGACTACATTTGCCCCTCTTTGAGATGATGCGGTTTATCGCATCGTTTCAAAGAAAGAAAAACTGGTGTGAGAAAATGCCCCATAAAATGTTAATTTAATGGGTGGTATGCCCCCTCGAGAGATGAGCCAAAAAATTTCAAAAAATCGGGCAATCTCTCGAAAAAGAATGAAAATTGGCAAGGTGGTAGAAGAGAAGAAGTTAAGCATACGGGTGAAAAATAGAAGAGAACAGGGGAAAAATGGAGAAATGGGGGGCTCGGGAAGTTCACGGGGACCACGGCGATGAACGGGGGGAAGTTACGGTGACGACGAAGGGTATAAATGGGGTGAAAGGGGTGAAAACAGGATCATTTGTGACCACGACCAGTTGGAAATTAGAGCTCTGATAGGGACATTTGGAGGAGCGAGTAGCAGCCAGGATGCTGATTCTGATCACCGAGCACAGATTTGAGCGAGTTCGACAGTTCCAGCGCCCAGACGACTACGGACCAGCGGTACGCAAATTCGAATTTTTAATTTTTGTGCATTTTTGATAGGTTTTTAGCTGGGTCCAAGTCAAGTCGGAGCAAGAGCGTTGGAACTATAGTTTTGGCGCTTTTGCTCCATAAACTAGCGCTACTACGCCGCAATGGTGCTATTGCCCCATTGTTTGAGCACTTTTGGTTGGTAGTAGCGCTATTGTAGACAAGTTTGGGCGCTATTGATTAATAAGCGCAATTGAGGGCTTAATTGAGCGCTATTGAGTTAAAGTGGCGCTACTGTATAGTTGTTTTAGCGCTTTTGCAGTTTGAGCGTTGTTGTATAGCTGATTGAGTGCTTTTGCTAGGGTTGTAGCACTATTGTTGAGAAACAAGCATTTTTGTTGGTATAATAGCGCTTTTGCCTTAGGATAAAGAGATGCCCCAGTTTGGATGAAGGAAATCTCCCGATTGCCAATGATGGATGGATGGCGGGGTGAAGTGGGAGTTCTTTTGAAGCATAGCAGCCTGATGAGACTTAGGTCATTTGTTAGGATAAATGTTCGTTGAAGTCTAGGTGGCCATGATTGCTTACCTGTTGAGACCCGAAGATACTTGATCAAAGTATCTGTTGATAGTCTAGGTTTAAACTTAAGAAAGTTTGAAAACAAAACAACTGATGGTGATTGATGGATGTCCATGTGCAGGAGGAGTTGCGCGTGTTGCAGTTACGGGAGTGACATCTTGCGACACAGGGGTTGCGGGACCGATTGACATAGGAAGAGATAGACTGCATTGTCGTGACTGGTCTTTATGAGGTGATGCACATGCCCGTGATTCGTATGAATCACGGTTTGATCACAGCATTAGTAGAGCGGTGGCACAGTGAGACGTGCACCTTCCATTTGGCACAGGGGGAGATGACAGTGACCCTGGAGGATGTGTGGCGCATCCTACGGATCTCGATTCGAGGGGAGCTGGTCACATACGACAGATCCTGGGGGACTCTTGCGGTGTAGAGGATTTTTTATGAGGACGTTTATATTGATGATGGTTCCGTGGCTTGGGAGGATATAGCAGCATTATATGAGCCTCTACCAGCAGTTTTGTTAGGTATTGTGGGAGGACTGCTATGTCCAGACAGGCGTTCACATGGTTTGGCCATGGGATGGGGGCAGGTTATCGAGATGATGATGACCGAGGGGACCCGATTTGCATGGGGGCCGTGCGTGTTGGCGCACATGTACCAGGAGCTCCATGAGGTGGTTTATCGGGAGAGGGGTTCCTTAGCAATGGGCATGATGCTACTGCATATTTGGGCTTGGGAGCACCTACCAGTGACTCGACCGGTGAGTCTTAGATTCCATGCAGTAGACCAGCCGTACATGTTCATGTACAGTGGCATGATGAGTCAGCCCCACTTGGGGAAGTTAGAGTGGTGGCGGGCTTTGGATGACCTGGATGCAGTGATATGGCGGCCATACTTGGAGTGTGAGCCATGGGATGATGATGCAGAGGCACTGCCATATGTGTTTATGACTCGATTCCTCATTGGGAGGACCTCATACCACGTGGAGAGATAGGTACCCAGACGAGTGCTGAGACAATTTGGGCAGCAGCAGGGATTGCCTAGAGGATCAGGAGAGTATGCTCGGGTGATTTGGGAGAGGTATGCATGGGGTCCAGTGCTATTGTATGATCAAGCACTGGCAAAGTTCCAGACACTACAGGCGAGGCCATGGGACATACGACCGAGGGTCGTGGATGCAGGTGTGACAGATGAGTACACGCAGTACCGGGCAGCACACCCAATCTTACGGATCTCTGATCCAGCAGAGCCGATCCCAGATTTTGAGGATGAGAGGGGACAGAGACGGAGGAGGGCAGGAGGTCAAGGACCGAGGGCAGGTGGAGGAGATGGAGGAGGAGGGGGTGGAGGAGGTGGAGGAGGAGGAGGGTTGGGGATGCGGAGTCAGCGGAGAGGGAGAGGTGAACTACCTCTACAGATATCACAAGGGCCATTGATATAGGGAGGAGTTCAGCTGAGTGGGAGGGGGATGGAGAGGGAGATCCTGATGGACAGAGGGGAGGGGATTACAGGAGAGGGTGGTGCAGGGGAGGCAGCTATGGATACCGGGGAGGGAGCTACTGGAGATCTGCGGGATCATGTGATAGTACGCTTGTAGACGCGGATAGAGGATTTGGAGGCAGAGGTGGCAGCTAGGGATGTGCAATTATTTGCATGGGAGTTAGAGCTGATGGTGGTGCTGTGGGAGAGAGATAATGCAGTGGAGAGATTGGCAGAGCTACAGGAGAGAGTGCGGATTGGAGTAGGAGCACAGGGGCCTACAGGGGAGGTGATGAGGGAGATGCGGTGAGCACAGGCTGAGATAGAGTACTGGCGAGGTTTATACGAGCAGGTGGTGCCAGTGAGTCAGCGAGCGCTCAGTTATTCGCAGATGCGGCATGCAAGATCAGAGCGATAATAGAGGGTGCAGAGCAGTGGGGGTGTGATGGGTCTGCTGTGGAGGGAGAGATCAGGGGATGCAGGAGGGAGTGGCGGTTCGATGAGGCCTCCACGGAGAGATGGATCAGGTGGTGCAGGCACCAATGGTGGAGCAGGGGGAGGTGTTGGGACAGCATCTGGCCAGAGTGGCATTTGAGAGAGCATTTTTGCATATATGTATTTGTATCATTATTTTTTTTTTGGACTGTATCTTGGATGGCTCTTGGTAGCCGATTTTTGGAGACTTCATTGTACTCTGATATATGAGATGAGATATATGAGGAGATCCCATATTTTGATGATATGCAGTTGATTATGTATGGATGTTTATGCAGGATGATGAGTTATGGCTTAGATGGATATATGTACATGTATGCATTTAATGAGATGTTTCTTTTATGCATGTGTTTATGATGATACTGACATATGAATGCAGGTTTATATATGTATGATTTGTTTGATTTTTGATGTAATGCTTTTATGTATGTAATGTCATGATGATGAGGTATGCTTATGATGGTTTATGAACAGGATTTTGGTGTTTCCTATTTGCAATATAATGATGAGATGATGTTAATGTAATGATGAATGATGCAATGGTCGAATGAATGATGTTATGTATGGATATGTATCTAGATGTTTAAATAAATGCAATATGGATAAACAAAATGTAAAGTACAAATGTTTATATGATAATGTGTTAAATGAATGCATATGCATAATGGATATTTATAAAATGGTATGAATCAATGTGTTTTGGAAACAAATGGATTTATGATTCTAAATGTTTTTAAATGTGATTTAAGTACAAATGATATAACTTATGGTTTTAATAACTGCACCTTAATGCAATTAAAAAGATGATAATGAATGCAATGTGAATGAATCCTAAAATGAGCATAATAAGATAATTAGTAATGAATGAATTCACCTTTTAACTATAAATGAATGTATGCAATAATAAATGATAAAGGATGATAAAATGATAATGGATAATTGACACTAAATGAATGCCTAGTAAATGATTTTAAAACAATCAAAGACAATTTGATCCCATGAATGAATCTAATTATTTATGATTGATGCAATGATGCAAAATGATTTAATGAAAAACTAATGTCAAAAAATGAACTATATGCAATGTTAAGTTAAAAAATGACATGAATGTACTTAATGCAAGATGCAACTAAATGTGATGATGATATGACCATGAGGAATGCAAGGTTTTTGAGACTTTGCATGATGCATTGATGATGTATCAGAGTACTCGATCGTGATTGTATCCAAGACTAGCTTAATTTTCACATTTGCATATAAATCCTATATATGAATGGATGAATAAATGGGTGATATACAACAGAATGCAAGATATAAATAGATGAGATGAAATGACGATCCATAGTGCTCCATTTTCATCATTGAACTTTAAAATGTTGGAAGAGAATACAAGCATCTTGACATAATGATTCAAGATTACCTGAGTATTCCTTACATGGATTTTATATAGCAAGTTAATACAAACGACTTGATATAAGGGTCAAGTCGATCAGAGTATTGCTTGCGGAACAGACAAGGATTATCTCTGTTCATGCATGACTTGGATCGTCCTCCTTGATCTTAGGCTGATCATATCCTGAGACAAGTGCATACCGTACTAAGAGATAAAAACCTTTATCCAGTTTGGATGAGGTAGGAGGAACCAAAGGAAGAGCATTGTACCTGCAAACAAACAATATATACATAAAGAATAAAGAATATGGATCCTTGGTAATAGTTCATGCCCATATGGTCGAGGTATACACTGTAGTCAGCAAGCCGTAGTGATCCATGACTGCATTTGGCATAAGATCACGTAGCTTGGTGAACTTCCCACGTAGACACCATTAGTACATGCCCTAGAACTTCATCAGAAAATAATGCGCAAATGATACCAAACAATGCTGAAAGATCCTGATACAAATAAATGAATGATTGTACTCACAAAGCAACCAAGTATTTGATAGCTGAACATAATTTTCTTGTCAAAGAAAACGTCACTTTTGTCTTTGTTTTTGGTAAGGAAGGATGCATCCTTGTTTAAAGACAGTTTTGAGTGTTGATGTGGATTGTGTGGTCGATTGGTAAATGGTCATTTTGTGAGTATTTTGTCAATGTTTGTTTGGGTATCTGTATGGATGAGTATGTACAAAGTGTTGCCATTTTTTTGTGTGATTATCGATATTTTCTGATGTTTTTGGATTTTGTGAGACATTTTCCAATGTTTTTGGTATTTTGATGATTGTTTGGAATGAAGACCTTAATGAATCATAAGACAATGTAGAATCCACTTCCATCAATAGGTTAAGGGCATTGCCCCCAGTTTTAGACATGACTATGAAAAAGCGGGATGCAAGACGCATGGAGTACTATCTTAATTGCAGATGAATAACAAGCCATGGTTTTGGATGAATAGATGTATGTAAGTAGATGTGATCACAACAAGTTTGAAAGACAATGGAGCCATAGCCTTTATGAGTGGCACCTGTTTGCTAGGTTTTCACCATCGTACTTACCCAAGGTGCTACCGGGGTGGTTGTTCACCATTTGGATGCATGATTTTTCTTTACTTTTTTGAATGTTTTTGTATTTCTTTAGGACATTTGTCTGAATGTTTTTGGTATTTTCTAGTATGTAGGGGAGCCTGATGCTCTGGACACCTTAGGTATAAAACCGTTTGAGGTGCATGCTATTGATTGGATCTGCAAGCGGTTCTCCTTCTGATGTAGCCAGCTGATATGCCCCGGACCCGAACACAGCAGTGACAACATATGGGCCTAGCCAGTTTGATTCAAACTTGCCCTGATGTTCTCTGTTTGGTTGATTGCGAGGATTCTCTTGGAGAACAAGATCACCTACCTCAAATGTACGAGGTCTAACTCGATGATTGTAGCTTCTTCTCATGCATTGCTGATAGGCTTTGAGATGATTGTATGCAGCTTGTCGCTTCTCATCAAGTAATTCTAAGTCTTGGAGGCGTGAGACTCTGTATGCTTCATCATCGATGAGATTGTGCAAGGAAACCCGTAATGATGGTATCTCAACCTCAATAGGCAAGATAGCTTCTGCACCATAGACCAACGAATAAGGAGTTGCACCTGTAGGGGTTCGAATGCTAGTTCGATATGCCCATAGCGTTGGATTTAGTTGAACATGCCAATCACAACCGACATCATTGATTGTCTTTTTTAGGATCCTCAATATGTTTTTATTGGATGCTTCGGCCTGACCGTTGCCTTGTGGGTAATAGGGAGTGGAAAAGCGGTGTTGGATATGAAATTTTTCACAAAGTTCATGGACATCCTGATTTTTGAAAGGAAGACCGTTATCTGTGATGATGGACACGGGCACACCATACCGGCAAATGATGTAGTTTAGGATGAATGAGGTGATCTGCTTGTTGGTGACTTGGGTAAGTGGAACAACTTCGATCCACTTTGTGAAATATTCGGTGGTGGTAATAATGAATTTATGGCCATTAGATGAAGATGGATGAATCTTACCCACAAGGTCAAGACCCCATTGACAAAAAGGCCATGGTGTTGTGATTGGTTGCAGTTCCTGTGCTGGTGCATGTATTAGGTCTCCATGAACTTGACATTTCTTGCATTTTCTGACAAAGTAGTAGGAATCCTTTTCCATGGATGGCCAATAGTATCCATTACGTAGGAGTTTCTTGGCGAGTGATGGACCACTTGAATGAGTCCCACAAATGCCTTCATGGACTTCTTTCAAAGCCTTTGTTATCTCATCTTGTTCTAGACATCGAAGGAGAGTACCATCAAGACCGCGTCGATATAGGGTTTCAGTAATAATGGTATATCGAGCAGTTTGGCGAATGAAGGTTTTTCGTTGGTTATTTGATTGGTTGGGAGGAAGGGTGTGATCACGGAGATAGGTGTAGAATTCACCGTACCATGGGGATTCAGAACCGACAAGGCGACATATCATTTTGGATTCGGGGATATCATAAGCGAGAATCCAAAGTTGTTCGACCAAGAACTCGTAGCATGTTGAATTCTGTGGAAGATCTAGGAGAGATGCGATGGTAGCCATAGCGTCAGCAGCTCAATTTTGATCTCTTGGTATCTGCTCAAAAGTGATAGTAGTAAATGATGTCTTTAGAGTGTCCACCATTTTCTTATATGGCATGAGCTTATCATCCTTGGTCTGATATTCATCGGTTTCTTGTCGAATGACCAGTTGGGAGTCGCCATATACTTGTAATTCTTGTAATTTCCATTGTACGGCTAACCTGAGTCCTGTGATCAAGGCCTCATACTCTGCGATGTTGTTGGTGCATGGAAATGTGAGCCTGTAAGACTTCAAGATGCTGTCACCTTGGGGTGTGATAAACAGAATGCCTGCCCCCGAGCCATGCCTAGTGTATGAACCATCAAAGTAAAGTTTCCATGGTTGTGTTGTTGTGATCATGAATATCTCTTCGTCTAGAAAATTGGAAATGAGAGGATGATCACCTATGAGAGGTGCATCAGCCAACTGATCTGCAATAACTTGACCTTTGATAGCTTTACGGTCCACGTACTTGATGTCAAATTCACTTAGAATCATCACCCATTTGGCTAAGCGGCCTGTCAATGTGTAAAGCGGAAAAATCGAACCCTAGTTGTTCTCCCCTCCCCAATTCCGAGGAGAGAGAAGGGAGGTCACTAGGGTTGATGGTTTTCACTTAGGAGGGACTTTACATTCAAAAGAGGGGTTGAAACCCACAAGATCCAATCCCACACAATGCAGGATTGGATTCTAAATGAGTTTCAAGGGTTGTGATAGCAATGATAACCTCTTTTGTAAAGAAATGTAGATAGAAAGATTGAACTAAGAATGCATGTAAAGTAGGAAAGATTCACTTATAAACAGAGATAGGGATATGGGATGAAGCTGCGGACCTGGAATTAGCAGTAAAATGTTGAGATGGTGTTGTTCTGCAAATTTGAGCGAAAGTTGACGAGACGATGGCGCCTAGCGTGCACACGGTCCTCCGAAAAATTCGCGAAACGAAGGGGGATCTGTTCGTCTCTGCATAAGGATTCCAGATCTTCAATTACAGCCACGCACCTGCAACCTACACACAGAAAAGAGAGGATGATTGGGGGGTTAGGGATGAGAGGTTTGCCTTTAGGTCAAACCCCGGTTTTGGAATTAACCAAGAAATGAGAATGTTGTAAATGTAAATGTTTGTAATGTAAACAAGTACTGATACCTTGTTGTAAGAATGTTTGTATTCTTACATGCGAAGGTGTAATGTATGTTGTATGTAATGTGTTGTAAGTGATCTCCTCTTCAATGGTTGAATCCTTGTCTTGAATGCAACACCTAGCCTTGAATGGAGACTTAGAATGCTCAATTGCTTGAAGGAATGCTTGAATGCTTGAATGTTTGAATAACGCTTTCGCGCCTTGCTCACATATGTCCTCCTCCTTCTCCCCCTTTCTAGGAGGGGAAAAGTAGTTTATATACTTGTCAATTAGGGCTGATAGACTGATTTTCCTGACCTTAGGCCGACCAAGAAACATTATTTTCCAATTTGCAAACTTAAAGACCCAAAGCCCCATAAGAGACCGGGCCCAAAATAGGGCCAGGGACCAGGGCGCTGGGCACCATGGTCCTGGGGGACCAGGGCGCTGGGCGCCCTAGTCCTAAAGGACCAGGGCGCTAGGCGCCATGGTCCCACCTCCCGGGACAGCAGGGTGCAAGGAGGATCAGGCCAGGGTGCTGAGAAATGCAGTTTTTGATGTCATGAACAAGTTTCGGGGTCTCCATTTAGGTTCCATGTTGCATCGCCATCGTGAGGACCCAAATGCAGTCAAAATTGCAAGTGTCACAATTTTAGGATGCTACATTTAGCCCCCACTTTAGCGGGAGTATAAGCGTACGCTCATACTTCCGATAAAGTACAAGGAAACAACATTGAAAAACTCCACCTCAAGGAGGCAAGATACACCAAGCCCCCAGTGGACTAAGGATCTTACGACTTCGATTGACAAAGTAAAAGGGAAGATCACGAGGGAGAACATGACTATCAGTAGTAAGGTTCCCTCACTATGAGTCATGCAAGAAAGATATCAAAATTTTCAAGGCAAAGCTAAATTTGTCAAGAAATTTTCAAGTATCTTGAAAAGATATGAACGGGATGTATGCCCCCCTACGTTAAAGCGATCGCACACGCCTCACCGGGGGTGATTGCTTTAAGGTAGTGATACATATAAGAATGAGAAGGGAAAGGAGCACGTTATCACAAGGATTTAGCCCCCAAGTGTGAGATAAGCCCAAGGATAATAAACACAAAACACAAAACACAAAGCACAAGGTGACTTCGCTTTCCTCGGGGTCAGTATGTTGTATGATAATTCATGTATATCATATGTATGTATGCATAATTGTTCTTCATTCCCCAATCAAGGAAGGTCACCTAGAAGAAGGGAACACATGTGTCTTTTGAGTCAACATGAGAGAGACCAAAAGAGATCTCAATGGTTTGCATCGTCCTCAAGTAGACAACATTAAGGACAACAAATAGAAGAATGAGAATAACACATAGAAGAAGTAACAAAAGAGATCAAGGGAGGAGGAGAGAATCTGCTATGCTAATGTTACTAGTCTAGCATGTCATCTACCCCCCGATCTTGCTGATCAATATTTCAGGAAGGCAGGAAACATGCTAGAGGAGGAACATCCAACACAGCAGATGGAGCTATCACAAGATCCAAACAAGGGCTATGTTCATGTTCCGAGCCACGTTGTTCTTGTCTAGGAGCTAGGATAAGTGCTTTAGAAAATGCGTTAGATAAATGGTTATCAACATCAACATATTCATATTCACTATCAGAATGAACAGGAGTAACATTGTCAACATGAATAACATTTTCATCTATATCATCATCAAGATTTATAAAAATAGGATCTTTAACTTGCATAGGATCAAGACCATCATGCATCTTATGTGTAGGAGATTTCTGCTCAATCGTCGGCTGAGGAGAAAATGGAATAATACTAGCTGAAGGTGTTTTTGGGGATTGCAAAGTTTGAGAAGCAGCTGCCTGAGCTCTAACACAATGCTTTCATCGGCGTTCACGTGCAGAAAAATTTCGTCTAGTCTTAGTAGGAAGTTGAGGAGAGTGAGGAGGAGGAATGTTCTCATCCTTTTCACTTGGGTGTTTAGGTTGTGGTCTCTTAGGTTGGACAATAGGAGAAGAGGAAGGTCTCTTCTCTCCATAAGAGGAAGGAGGAGGAACTGCTCCATATAAAGGAGGAATATTTGGTTTAGGAAGGAGACCAAGCCCATCATGACGAGGAGGTATAGGTCTACCTTTAGAAATTTTATTAGACATAGGCATAGTCACATCCATAGGGATGGGTTGGGAATCTTCTTGAGGAAAGACATTGGTTTTATCTTTCAAAGGAAGAACTTCCTTCTCAAGAATGATAGGAATATCAAGTTTGGGTGTTCTAGGTTCACTTAGAGATAGGATCATATCCTTTTTCCACTTTTGATAAGATTTGAAAAGATGATCACTTCGCGGAGGAAGAGATTGGAATTGTTTAGGCCAAAAGTAATCAATAGGAACGCTAGAAGTTCTTTCAGTTGGTTTAAAGAGACTATGATTGACAGTAACAACTTCACCATTATGGGGAAATTTCAAGCACTTGTGAATAGGAGAAGCAATAGCTTTCATGGAAGATAGCCAAGGATAGCCTAGCTTCACATGAAATTGTTCGGATGATGGAATAATAGCAAAGTCCACATCAAGGGATTTGTTATGGACCTCGATAGGTAATGTAATAGAACCAACTGCAGGAGAAGAAAATGCATCAAATAGTTTCACAACCACATTTGTTTCGTCATAGATCACTTGATTCAATTGCAAAGTAAAAATAAATTCTTTAGTAATGACATTAACCATACAAGAAGGATCAATAAGCACTCCACGGAAAGGTGTATTCTTGACTTTTGCAACTATATATAAAGGACCATCAGGTGCCCTGATAGTTTCACTGGAATCAAATGTGATGGAAGGTTCTTTAGGGATTTTCTGCTGCTCTACAAAGTTAATCACATTCAGAGTCATAGACACAAGATCATCAGGTGAGACAGAGGAATCATTAGTATCAATCGCATTAGAGGTATGAGAAGGCAATGGATCAGTAAAAATCTGAAGATTTTGGTTTGGGGGAGCTACAGATTTGTTGCCTTTATCATTCACACCAGAAACAGAAATAGTATTATTATCAATCAAATCTTGAATTTTACCCTTCAAAGCAAAACATTTTTCAGTATCATGCCCAGGATGACGATGAAATTGACAAAAAGATTTGTTATCAAAATAGGGTGAATTAATCTTTGCAGGATCTATTTGCCTTATAGGAGGAAGGGTAAGCACATTTTGTTCCAATAACTTATTCATAATACTATGCAATGATTCATTCAAAGGAGTAAACTTTCTTTCTTTCTTGAAAAACTTAGAAATAGGAGGCACACCTAATGCTGCATTCACATTGTTGTTGATGATGTTTTCATTGAATTTAATGGACTCTCTGTTCGGTTTAAACTTCCCAAATGGTTGTTGACTACTATCACCCTTATCACTCGGAGCCATAGGATTTGCTTGTTCCATTTGACTCACAGTTAGTTGATAATTGTGAAGAGTTGCGCACAACTATTGGAAAGAAGTAAACTCAGAAAATAGAAGTTTTTCTCTAATATCTTTTTGTAAATTAGAAATAAAGATTCTTTGAATATCATTGTCAGGTAATGGAAAGGAAATTTGAGCATACAAATGCTTATATCTACCAATGAAATCAGTCACTTTTTCTTTAACACCTTGTTTACAATGCATTAAATCAATCAAAGTAACTTTAGGACTTATATTGTTTTGAAATTGTTGAATGAAAGCATTTGCAAGTTGTTCGAAAGATGTAATAGAATAGGAAGGCAACGAGCAATACCATTGTAGGGCTTTATCTCTTAATGTTCTAGTAAACAGTTTTGCAAGCAACCTTTGGTCATAAGCAAAATCGGTACATATTGTTTGAAATGTCTTAACATGTGTTAGAGGATCACCCTTACAATTATAAAGCTCCAAATGCGGAATTTCAACATGTTTAGGGGGAATAGCTCGAACAATGTCAAGAGAAAGTGGGCTCGCAACATCAAATGTGGGCACACTAAACTTAGATTGATTCATAGAGGCAATTTGTTGCTGTAAAGAAGAGACAGTTTGTGCAAGATTGTTAATGGTCGCTTCAGTCAAAGAGTTCATATTAGACGTGTTAGATTGTGATGGAGGTGTTATGTTATTGAAAGAAGGTAGAGAGTAAGGTGGTGGGACACTATGATAGTTAGTCATAGGAGATGATTGGAAAGGAGGAACACTACAAGGAGGAATGGAATGATTAAATGAATTGCCCCCTTACGTCATGTTCATTTGTGGTGATATAATAGGAACACTTATTGAAGGAATGAATGAAGAATTTGGATTGAATGAAGGAAGAGGATTGATTGAAGAAGAAGGATTGCCCCCATGACTGGTGATCATAGGAGGAATGTCTTGTATTGAAGTAGTCATTATGTTTGATGTAAAAGTAGGTATACTAGCAATGGGAGTTGTCAAAGGAATAGAATGATTAACTTGAGTAGGAGGTTGTGTATAACCCAAAGTTTCAGCACAACTTTTCATCGGCATCACATTCGAATCCACAATGTGTGCAATACCACGCAAAATATCAATTCCATTCTTATCACTTTGAACCATACATTTTAGACCCTCAATTAATGAAAGAGCTTCACTATCAGGGTATTCTTGAGACATCCATTGTCGAAAATCATCAAATTGGTTATCCAATTTTGAAAGTTGTTCTACAGAAACCTCATGAAGAGCTTCTTCATCATTAAGAGGATTAGAGGAATTACCCATGTCCTCGTTAAAAAGGCCATTCAAATTAGGTTCCATCTCCTCAGTAATTAAACCTTGGAAAGACTTAATTCTAAGGCTTCGTCTAACGGGAATAGTGTAAGTAGGACTTATTGTTGTAAAACTCATGCACTAAAGAGAGAGAGAAGATTTTGAATTTTAGAAGTAGCAAATTTCAATAAAATCAGCCAATCTCCTAGATTTAAGCTGTTAAATGCAATCAGGACAATCTCCCAAAATTTTGGAAAAAATGTCAGGGACCGTGGCGAACGGAGTGCACACGGTCCTCACAATTTTTTTCAAAATTTTCAGGGATGAAAGTTATGATGATTTTAAAGCTAATCTGAAAAAATTGAGTGATTTTACGATCTGTAGATAGGCCAAATTAAAGTTGCAATCTCAAAATTGAACCCTACCAAGATTGTTGAAAAATGTAAAATTTGAATTTTGAAAAAGAGAGGGAAACTGAAATTTTGAATTTTATGATTTTAGAGGGAATACTGAAAGAAATGCAAGTTTTGAAATTTAAAAGTTGACTCAATTTCATGCAAAATTCGAATTTGAAAGTGGAAATCAAGGTTGATGCAATTAAGCACTTAATTTCAAAAGTCACAAATTGTAAAAATTTGAATAAAGCACTGAAATTTCGAATGAATGCTAACACACTTCTCAGATTTAGGACTGTAAGAAACACAATTTTGATAAAAATTTCAATTTTGAATGATTATAAGCCTTTATCCAAGCAATCACTAGACCAACTTTGACTTTAATTTTGAAAGTGTTAAATTTGATAAAATCAGCCAAAATTCTGGATTTTAGCAGAAAAATACAGTAAGATCTAGCTCCCGAAATTTCGAAAAAAATGTCGGGGACGATGGCGCTCGGGGTGCACACGGTCCTCGCAACTTTTTTCCAAATTTTTAGGGATGAGAGATATTGTGATTTTATTGCGGAATCCAAAGTTACAGCCGATTTGGAGGTGTTTTGATCAGTGAAATTATCAGTCAAAGGTTGAATCAAGAAGGTTTTAAAAATTAGGGTTTTGACACTTAACCACTTAATTTTCAAAATTAAAGCACAAATATGAATTGACAATTTGCAATAGAAGGGTAGATCTGAAACAAGCATTAACAATTAAACATTTCACAAGCTTAATTACTAAAATGAAAATTTTAGGGTTTTTATGCAATTAGCCTCTAAAATTTGCAAAAGATCAAACATGGAAATGTAATTAAGGAAAAAAAATTTTCAGATCTAACCATGAATAATCAGATTGAGGATGTTCACGTCGGGTTCACCAAAATGTAAAGCAGAAAAATCGAACCCTAGTTGTTCTCCCCTCCCCAACTCCAAGGAGAGAGAAGGGAGGTCACTAGGGTTGATGGTTTTCACTTAGGAGGGACTTTACATTCAAAAGAGGGGTTGAAACCCACAAGATCCAATCCCACACAATGCAGGATTGGATTCTAAATGAGTTTCAAGGGTTGTGATAGCAAGGATACCCTCTTTTGTAAAGAAATGTAGATAGAAAGATTGAACTAAGAATGCATGTAAAGTAGGAAAGATTCGCTTATAAACAGAGATAGGGATATGGGATGAAGCTGCGGACCTGGAATTAGTAGTAAAATGTCGAGACGGTGTTGTTCTGCAAATTTGAGTGAAAGTTGATAGGACGATGGCGCTCGGCGTGCACACGGTCCTCCGAAAAATCCGCGAAACGAAGGGGGATCTGTTCATCTCTGCACAAGGATTCCAGATCTTCAATTACAGCCGCATACCTACAACCTACACACAGAAAAGAGAGGACAATTGGGGGGTTAGGGATGAGGGGTTTGCCTTTAGGTCAAACCCTGGTTTTGGAATTAACCAAGAAATGAGAATGCTGTAAATGTAAATGTTTGTAATGTAAACAAGTACTGATACCTTGTTGTAAGAATGTTTGTATTCTTACATGCGAAGGTGTAATGTATGTTGTATGTAATGTGTTTTAAGTGATCTCCTCTTCAAGGGTTGAATCCTTGTCTTGAATGCAACACCTAGCCTTGAATGGAGACTTAGAATGCTCAATTGCTTGAAGGAATGCTTGAATGCTTGAATGTTTGAATAACGCTTTCGCGCCTTGCTCACATATGTCCTCCTCCTTCTCCCCCTTTCTAGGAGAGGAAAAGTAGTTTATATACTTGTCAATTAGGGTTGATAGAATGATTTTCTCGACCTTAGGCCGACCAGGAAACATTATATTCCAATTTGCAAACTTAAAGACCCGAAGCCCCATAAGAGACCGGGTCCAAAATAGGGCCAGGGACTAGGGCGCTGGGCGCCATGGTCTTGGGGGACCAGGGCGCTGGGCACCCTAGTCCTAAAGGACCAGGGCACTGGGCGCCATGGTCCCACCTCCCGGGACAGCAAGATGCAAGGAGGATTAGGCCAGGGTGCTGAGAAATGCAGTTTTTGATGTCATGAACAAGTTTCGGGGTCTCCATTCAGGTTCTGTGTTGCATCGCCATCGTGAAGACCCAAATGCAGTCGAAATTGCAAGTGTCGCAATTTTAGGACGCTACACAATGCTTCTTTGCTGAGTGAATACTTGAGTGGATCAATCTTTGCAATGAGTTGTACCTTATGTGTTAATAGATAGTGCCTCAGTTTAGTGGCTGCTAAGATTACTGCTAGGCAAGCTCACTCAATAGGTGTATAATTGAGTTCAAAGCCCACCAGTGTGCGAGAGATGTAGTAAATAGCACACTCTTTTCCTTTTGTATTATGTTGTGCCAGTAGTACACCCAATGTTGTACTTGTCGCTGAGATATAGAGTAACAACGGTCTACTTGGATCTGGTGGCATCAGCAATGGTGGATTCATGAGATAGTCTTTAAGCGTCTGAAATGCTTGTTGGCATTTGTCATCCCACTGAAAGCGGATGTTCTTGTGTAGCAGGTGTGTGAATGGGTGACACTTATCAGCCAATTGTGCAATGAATATTCAGATGGATTGAAGCCACCCTTGTAATGTCCTTAGCTGACTGATATTCTTTGGTGGTGGCATGTCCATGATTGCCTGAACCTTTGCTAGATTGACCTCAATGCCTTTTCTTGAGACAATGTATCCTAGAAGTTTCCCGGAGGTTACTCCAAAGACACAATTCTTTGGGTTGAGTTGAACATGGTATTGTTCTAGTCTATCAGAGATTTTATCTAAGATGTGGAGATGCCCTTCTCTAGTAAGTGATTTTGCTAGTAAGTCATCCACATAATCTTCCATCATAGTATGCATCATGTCATGGAAGATGGTGGTCATTGCTCTTTGATAGGTCGCTCCTGCATTCTTTAGACCGAAAGGCATGACATTCCAGCAATATGTGCCCCATGGACATGTGAAGGCTATCTTATGTTGATCTTTTGGTGCGATCTTTATCTGATTGTATCCTGAAAAGCCATCCATGAGTGAAAGCATGGGGTGTCCTGCTGTCAGATCCACTATGATGTCGATATTTGGAAGGGGGAAGTCATCCTTAGGACATGCCTTATTCAGATCTCTGAAGTTAGTACAAATGCGGATGCCCCCTTTTGGTTTGCTGACAGGTACAATATTGGAGATCCATTCTGCATAATCAATTGGTCTAATGAAACCAACATCTAGGAGTTTCTTGAGTTCTATTTTGACTAGTACTGCAATTTGAGGATGCATCTTACGAAGCTTTTTCTTGATAGGTTTGGCTCCTTCTGCGACGGTAAGGTGATGCATGACTAAATCAGGATCAAGCCCAAGCATGTCTGCATATGACCATGCAAAGTTGATCTGACGCTTCTGGAAGAATTCTATAAATTTAGGTTGTTCCTCTGGAGTGAGAAGAGATGCCAGATGTACGAGGTGAGGATTTTCAGGAGTCCCCACATTGTATTCTTTCGTTTCCTCGATGAGAATCGTTGATCGTTCTTGTTGTGTACTAGCAGGGAGAATGTCAAACCCTTCATCCTCAGGTGCCTCAGAGAGGTTTTCACCATTGGATACGCTCTTTCTTTTTACTTTTGTTGGATCAAACAGTGCCACAGTGTGGTTTTCACTGAAAGATCCATGTTTTATTGTTATATTTTTGCAGCTGAAAGGTTTGGCATCTGCCCCGAAGTATGCTGTGCTATTAAGTTCTATGGCGAATCAAGCTTTGTGATCCCTGCTTGGTAGGTTATCCCTTAATTCCAAAAAGTCAATGATAGCCTCATCATTTTGGAAGAAGTCAAGACATGGGGGATTTGGTTGGTTCCATTCGATGAGTTTAGGGTGGATAATGGGCATTACTTCATCGATTAGGTTAAGTTCGTTAGAGGTATCAGTGAGGGTTAAGATGTTATGGCGAAGGTCGTTGATGGTACTTTCCCTATCAGAATCAGGCGTAGGATGAGACGTAGGGTCTGTGGAAGACATTTCCAGTTTAGGAACCCAAGTGTTCTTTATTTGTGCTTCTCCATAAATAGGGATGTCTTTGCGTGGTGGAGGTGGTGATGTGTCTTCCTCATCTGAAATGTTAAGTTGTACAGAATCAAATTCCCACTCATGTGAGTCAATCTCTGAGTCACTTTCTAGCATCCGATTACTATACCATACTGGAATGTCCTTGGAGTTAAATACTGCAGGTGTGATTGGTTGATGTACCTTTGTAGTGATCAGTGCTATAGGACGGTTGATGGGGATTAAAGGATCCAATATGGGGAGTATTGATAATATTGACTTGGTGGCTTCTGTTGGTACTGCTAGTGCCATGGATGCTACTATGGGTTCTGATACAGTTGTTGTTGCTAATGGTACTGCTGATGGGATTACGGGTTCGTTTGGTGGGATGAGTGGCATTGGTGATGGTTGTGTTGGGATTTTGAGCCTCGGTGGGGCAGTCGTGATGGTGCTTGATGTTGCTTTGATAATGAAAGGTATCCTCTTTGCAATAGGTGGGCAAAATGGTTTGCTGGGTTTTCCTTTGAATTTTAGTTTAGGAAAAATCTCTTTTTCAAAGCTTAGGCTTGTATTACCTTTGGGCTTTAATTCTGGTAGCAGAGGTTCATGTCATCCTTGTTTGCAATAGCCCAAAGTGCCCTGACCATCATACCCCATTCTTTGCATAATGAGAAGGGCTTTGCCATACTGATCTGTAGGAAGTTTAACTTGCAGTATATTAGTGGTGATGGGATCTTTATAGATCCAGTCCACTAGTCCTCATCTTGGGTTTCTTCTTCTTGACTCTTTCCAAGGATGAAAGGCGTCAAAGCACATGCTAGCATGTTTAGTGGTTGCTGGAGTACCTGTTGTGGTTTACCATGTGTTCTAGGGGAAATGGGCATTTGTCCCACACAAAAGAGTTCACTCAAGTTGTATTCCCCAGGACCTTCCTCTGCTATCTTCATTTTAAGCTTGTCTTGCTTGGGTATAGCAGTGTTCGAACTGGCAAGAGAGGCGGGACTTATATATGATGTGGAAGAAATGGCTTCTCTATTATTAGGAACAGTAATCTCTGGTTGATGGCTGATATTATGGCAATATGCAAAGGGATTTGCATCGCCCCAAGATTGTGATCTCTACACCATTATGTGGGAACTTGATACATTGATGGTAGGTAGATGGAATGGCTTGCATGGCATGTATCCAAGGTCTTCCTAATAATAGATTATATGGCAGAGGAAGGTCCAGAACCTGACAAATGATGTGCTTTACCATAGGGCCCACTCAGATTGGTAGTACCACAACTCCTTTGGATGAACGCTCTGCATCATCATAGGCTTTGATTGTGATCTTCTTACGAGGATCCACTGATTCTACCACATATCCCAATGTTGTGACCAACTATAGTGTACAAATATTCAGGCCTGCTCCATTATCGATCAAGACTCGCTTGATCCTATGCTGGTTGATAAAGCCTTCAATGTGTAGCGAAGCGTTATGAGGTTGTTGGAAGGAAGAGTTGTCACTTTCAGAAAAAGTGAGACAAGGTGATGACTTTAGACTTCCAACCATGGCTTGAAATTGGTCTGTATTCAGATTTGTAGGGACTGACGCATCTTGGAGTGCTTGATCCAAGATAGTTTTATGAGATGGTGATAGATGCAAAAGCTCTAAAATGGATATAAGCGCAGGGGTTTTGTCTAATTGTTCCACAAGATTGTACTGCTTTGGGATGGAGGTGGTGCCTTGTGGAGCTACCTTGATGGTAACTTTGCCACGACGTGTAACAACATTGCACTTTGAGTTGGGATTTTTGAAGGTTATGGTTGCAACTTGTTCACTGGCATCATACAGATGATTTACAGTGTAATTATACGCAGCCTGCGTATAATCAGTGGTATTAGTGCCTCGCCTGGAAGTGGAAGGACCCCTTTGATCTTGTGATGGAAGTGGGTTTTTGAACATCAGATGATCATTATTTGTTGTTTTGGGGTCATGTCCTTCAATTTCAATTTCTCCTCGGTCAATAAGATCCTGAATAAGATCTTTTAATCGGTGACAATTACTTGTCTTGTGTCCTCTTCCTTGATGGAATTTGCAGTGTTCAGTATCTCTCCACCATGCTGGTTTGACCTGAGGCTCATAGTTTGATAGCTTAGGTAGAGTGACCAAATTTTGAGAAATGAGTTGTCGCAATACCGTTTCAATGGGTTCCCCTAAGGGAGTGTATGTTCATTTCTATTTTTGCTGACAAGGTCTAGGTTCATCATGAGATGTGATGCGACCTTGATTCGAAGGGACATTTGTGTTATTCTGAGGTGGAGGATTTTCTCCTGCAAACCAAACCATAGGTTGTGCATTTTGGATAGTCCGGGCATCTACAACCTCATCATTGACGATATTTTTGTCTTTATTCCAGAAGCTTGGTTTATCACTATTGAAGCATGGGCGAGGACCATCTTTTGGTTCATTAAAGATTTTGATGAGTCCTTTCTTGATAAGTGCCCTTTCACATTTCAAACCCTTGGTGATCATATCGTTAAAAGAGTCTGTGTCTTTAACATCCAGGTGAAATTCCATTTCTTTGTTTAAGTTGGAAATGAATATTTCCACTAGTTCTCATTCAGGTAACTGAAGAGAACGTCTGCTAGACATTTGGCACCATTGTTGCAGGAATACTAACAATAGTTCACCTGGTTTTTGTTTGGTGTTGCACAGATCAGCCATGGTGATGTCACGTTCAATGTTATGAGAGTAATGAGCAAGGAACTTCTGGATGAGTTCCTCAAATGTTCTAATGCCACCTGGTAGTCGGGAAAACCATGATGTGGTTGTTCCTCCCAAGATTTGGGGAAAAAGGTGCATTAGGTAGGTGTCTTCATATGCTACTTCAAGACAAGCAGAATGAAATTCTCTGACATGATCACGGGGATCCCCCTTTCCTCTATATTTTTTGAATTTGGGTGTTTCGAATCCTCGTGGAAAGGGTGGCATATAAAGATTCTGATCAAAAGGATAAGGATAGATGTCATTGAGTGAGAATTGGTTAGTTTTGACACCACTATGGAGTTGTTGGGTGAGATTCTCAACTTGTTGCCGCAACATCTCCATTTTAGTTGGAGGAGGAGGTGGTGGGTTACCTCGAGGAATGTTATATCTAATGGGATCTCTACCTCTTTCCTCTTCATGGCGACTTTGTCTTTCGGATGCTTGTCTTAATTGGGCAAGATCAAAGTCAGAGGGGAGTTTTGCTCCTTCTTGAGCGAGTTTTAAGAAGTGAGCATCCACATTGCTCCTGAGTATTTCATCAAACAGCCTGTTAAAGAGAGGGTTATGCTGAGCCCTTTCTATTGTTGCAGGAGTAGGAGTACTTGGGTTTTCGTCATTTGCATTTCCTCCAAGTGCTTCTTGAAATTCATTGAGATTGTCCTCCTCTTCTTCCTCAATTTCTATTTCTCATTGCCGTGACTATGATCGGGTTTGAGCCATTTTGCTTGCAAGTTTTTGTTGAAGTTGATTGAAGATGATGATGAATTTGTTGATGAAAGATTGATGGTTGGTGATTTGTGTTGCATGTGGATCTCTAGCACTTTTAAGGTAGATGTAACCAAAATTCCTTCTTTGAATTGCTTGTTTGTTTTGATAAGGTTGGATGTGATAAGGTGTAGAGAAATCTGAGATGTGCTACAGATTTAACTACCTAGTAATGAGAAGATTCACTCATGAACTAGTTTTAACCTGCGTAGATGTGTTTCTTAGGATGAGCTTATCCTAGATGTAGAAACAATCTAAAAGTGATGTGATGTGTTTGATTCAAGCAATATCTAAAAAGGGATCTTGGGACAAGAACCTCTTAAGGTTTTGAGAGTTGGAACGGATTGATGTTGAAGTGATGATGTATGAATAAGATGATGGATGAAATGTTTTCAACTTCAATAAAAGCTTTGTGTTACAAAAGGGACAAACTCTACCTCTTCCCTTTCAGGTGTGGGTGGTATTTCTTGAGCTATGTTGTATGTGATACAGATGTTTGGGAAAAAGTTGGGATTAATCTTACCTCCTTGGTTTTTGTGAGAACTCAGAGCTCTATATTGCATAAAAGCTCTGCGGTTCAATGATTCTGAATCAAATTCGTTTGTTTTGCCTTGAAGGTAGAGACGCATGTGACGCAGAAAAACTCTATGGGAGACAAAGATTTGTCTATTGATATAGAAGAATTTCCTCTTTTTGATCAAAGCCTTTGAGCTTAATGGTCATCTTTTCAAGTTGATATTCTAATGACGCTTCTTCTTTCGCAAGATGTGAAGAATGGTCATAAATTTTTGATACTTTTGTTGTTTTGCTTTTTGTTTTTGATGTGTTTGGTTGGATGAATACTTTGTTTTTGGGATTGATTTTCCGATTTGATGTTTCTTTGACAAGAAAACAAAGCAAGCACACAAACACAAGAATGTTGCCCCAAAGGCACAAATGAGTATGGGTCTAGATCAACCCAATCCTTGGACTTGTATATGACCCTTCTTCTAGATATATTTTAAGGTGTATTTCCAAAGCCTGAAGTCGGCTCAATTTGTACTTGGTCTTTAAAACGAACACACTTCAAACACTTTTTATCCCTAAGGTCAAATGGCCAGTTGTGATAAATTTAGCCCACATCTTGATATTTCTTCGACTTTGGTACTACATACCTTATGAATCCTGCTGTGGTAGGTAAGGATGTGATATACTAAGTCTTGCACGAGCATAACAAATAGATGATCCCTATGATGGGGGAGTCACCACTTTTATCAAGCCACAAGTGACTTTTCAAAAAGCTATGTTTCTACTCAAGGAAATATGTATGGTGAGTATCTTGGGAGCAAAACCATCTATGGTCTTGCACTAAATTATATCGCAAATATCCTCAATCAATAGAACGGGTGGGCTACTACTTAAAGGTGTTTAATTATGTTCGATGTTTTTGGACATAAGTTCATTCTGCAGTGACTCACTTAAGAGCCTTGTAACTGGTGGTGGGGCCCATTTGTCCTTTCGACCAATTACACTGTAGGAACAGCTATACCCAAGGCTACAGCTTTCGCTCTCACCTGATTTCTATAGCGGCTCGAAGGATTTACCGCTCGAGGTCATTCCCAAGAGTATCGATCCCTTGGCAGGCCTCTCTTAAAAAGATAAAATTTTGAGTGTTACTAACACTTTTCTCTTGCACCTAGGACCACGAAAGCCAAGGGAGAGGATAGTGTGTGTTAGAGGTAGGACCACTCGACTGACTTTTTGCACAAGTGTGCCAAGTACGAAAGACACTTGTTCTTTTTAATCCACCATTTCAAATGTGATCTAACTATTTGGAGATGTTTCTCCAATAGCCATGGTGTTCTTTTTAACTTCAAAGGCAATGTGTTTTCTAATCTAGAATTCGGGAATCCTGGTCAACTTAATGAAAAACACGTTTGCTTGAAGTAAAATTTGTTTTTGCAAAAATCAAAACAAGTGGATTGTTCTTTTTATTTGCCCAAAAATTGAAGTGTGGCTTGTGATTTTTAAGTTTGATGCAAGAAAGAAAATTGGTCTTGTTGATTTTAAGCACCAAAACAAAATGTATCCCTAACTTGCAATGAAAGCAAAATTTTGAAGTTGTTGTTCTTTTTACCTTGCAATAAAGAAAGATGAATTTTCTTTTTAAGCACTAAAAAAAGGTTTGAGGTTCAATTTATGCACTCCAAAATAAAATGTGAGGTTTATTTTAACTTGTGCAAGAAGGAAAAAAGGATTCTTTTTAACCAACTTTTGTTGAAAGAAAGTAAAAAAGAAACTTTTAAAGCATCTAAACTAACTCCTTCCTCTGCACAAAAAGATTAGAACTTGCATAAAAGACAATTAGTTAGAAAAATCCGCATGTTTTGGTGGGCTTCTACAAGCCTAAAATTTTTGGTTACAAGGAATTTTCGTACAACTCTCTGTTACAATAGCGCTAGTCTGTGTTTGAACAGAAGCGCTATTTAACACAAAAGCGTTGAAAGAACAGGAATGACAGAGAGGCAAAAGCGCTAAAAGTTTATCAATAGCGCCAGAATAATGAAAAAAGCTCTAAAACTTCTTCAAAAGCGCTGAAATTTGGACAATAGTGCTATTGTAAAAATAATAGCGCTAAAAATAGGGGTGTCGGTAGCGCTAGAACGTGTGCAATAGCACCAAAGCGCAACCTGTGTGACACTTTCAACAATCATACATGTTAGTTTACAAAAAAAAATGGTATTTTTGCATGTTCGATTCACGTCGGGTTCACCAAATGATGCCCTGCAAAATGGACAAGGTTAGTCTAAGAGACAAACAACATAAGACACACAAGAAAATTGTTAGTGTTATTTAATCAAAGACTAATCTAAACAGGCATACCAAGAGAGACACTAAAAACATGAAAGCATATTTAACTAAAGAAGCAAATATGATGAGGCATCTCCAAATACCTCCTAACATGCTCTTAGATTCTTTCTCCCTTGTTCCTCTCCTCTACAAGTTCCAAAATAGTGTAGCTCTCAGCAGCTTTTTGCACGGTGGATGCTTATGGAGGATTGAGATTGTAGTAATGTGCTCTAAATGTGAAATGAAAAGCTAATACTATGCTATTGATACTAAAATGATTGATTTTATCCAAAATAACAATATATAAGTTAATTATGCTAAAATGCTCTCTTAAAATGCCTATAGCTTAAATGCATACAAGTTTTCAGGATCTGGATTATGAAGAAAGGGGCTCTATTTATAAGAAAAATGGAGCAATGGATGGTTGAGATTGAGCAATCTCAACAAGGGTTAGGATTGAATGATTTCAAATCCATGTGATGGCTTTCAACCCAATCCCAGGATGACAAGTGTCAATGTGAGATAGGTTGAGAGGGGAGGGAATAAGCATTAAATGCTTGATATGACCTTGAGAGTTAAAGTCAAGGTTGGTTGAATGAATAAACCCTTTATTCAAAGAATAAAGCTTTTATCTAATGGATAAACTCTTGTGCAAATGTGAAATGGATGAATATGGTCAAAACAATAAATGTTTGGGGGGACAAGTTTGAAATAACCATAAATGGTTATGTAAGAGCCATAAATGGTCATGTAAGAGCCATTAGTGGTCTTGGAAGACTTTGGGGGTTAATTTGTTGAACACACAAAGCATTAAATGCTTTTCAAAGACTTTGGAGTCTTTGAGAAGTGACTCCATTTTGCTTAGGAATGTGACAATAATTAGGGGATGGATTAGGCTAATCAGGAAGGGGGTTAGAAGAATCTAGAAGAGGATTAGATTTTGCAAGTGGATTTGGTGGGTGAAGGAAAATAGGATTTTATTAAAATAAAAATTCATTTATTTCAATAAATGTGTACAAGTTGCATTTGTAGGAAAATGCAAGTGGGGGGGGACAATGATTTAAATAAATGCTTTATTTAATTTATTTAAAAGAGGAAAAAGGGGATTTTATTAAATAAATAGATTTTATTTATTTAATTGATTTGAATTTGATTTAATGAATTAATTAAAATAAATTGAATAATTTATTTAATTAATAGAAGAATGTTTGGGGATGAATTAATTAAATATTAATTTAATTAATTGATGGCTAGTGGATTTTTAATCAAATAAATACGAAATATTCATTTAATTAAAATGGACAGATTTGTGTGACTACAGGTACAACTTTCATGTCCATCGGAGCAAGTTGAAAAATTAGGGTTTTGACTATATAAGGGGTCAAAGTGTCATTTTCAATTCATTTTAACCTCTCCAAATTAAAAAATTCAGAAAGCCTTTTGTGAAGAAAAATGGTGGTTCCCACACAGAAGCATCGATTCAAGCACCAGAGATGACATAATCAACCTCAGAACTATGAGCCAGTGGTAAGTGATCGATCTTAAGCCTCTTAATCATTTCATTTTTGAATTTTTTTGTTGATTTTTTTGAATTTTTAGCTTTGTAAAAGTCGATGTTTGTCGATTTATCATGCGAGATGACATCCTGTGTCGTACAACAAACTGCTTTGTATTCTTTTGTCACTTAAGTCCACTAGTTTTGTCATTTAATACCTACCCTTGTATCGTACGAGCTTGTTCAAAAGAGACCATTTTATCCTTCAAGGGCTTGTTTTGTGTCGTATCAGAGTCTTTTGTCGTCCTATACCTAGTCCTGACTCATATTAGTTTGTGCCTCTAATGTATTATGTCATTTGAAAAATAGAGAGCATTTTTAAGGGTGCAAACTTGAAAATTTGATTTTGCAATTGATTGTTTTGGATTTGGGTGATGTTTTACTTGTCTTATAGCATAATTTTAATGATTTTATGATGCTCTGTTGTTTGATTCTTGTAGATTCAATTACTAGATGTTCTTTTTAGATGTGTCTATCCACCGACTATGACATTAATTTGTGAGTTATCTGATGTGGATAGGGCACATATTGATTTATGCGGGTTTACTCATCTTCTTGACATGCCTGATATCTGTGTAAATCACGAGATGCTCACTGCGCTTGTAGAGAGATTCTATTCTGAGCATAACACATTTCATTTTCTAGTTGGGGAGATGACTATCACTCCTAAGGATGTATATAGGATTCTCTGGATTCCATTCACTGGGGATAAGATGGATTATGATTCAGCATAGCATCCTGGCCTACTAGCTCTAAGGCAGGTATTTCATGATGCAGACATTCTGACACGGTCTATCAGTTGGGATGACATGATGGCCAGGTACAATGAGCAGTTTCTACTAGCATGCATCCTAGCAGGATTCATCAGTTGTTTCCTTATGCCAAACAAGGGACAACAAGGTTTCTTATGTGGCTGGGGCAGGATGTAGCTCCTAGATTTTGTGTACACACCCATTTTTTGTAGCCCTTATGATTCTTGCTCTGATGGGAGTTTGTATATGTCAGTTCACATTATTTTATACTCTGAGACTTTATCATTATATATACAAGATCTTGATTTGACTTCATTGTACTTTTGTTAATCGATTTATGAGATGTCTTTCTATATGTATGCATATCTTTTCAGTATGGATGTAATGCAAATGAATATGGATGTTTATTTTTTGTTTCTTTTCATATGCAAATAAAATGAATGAAAATGAGTATTGAGTAATGCAAATTTGTGTATTTTTATATGCAATAATATGAATGCAAATGAGTGATAATGAAATGTATGAATCTATATATGATGCTTATGTATGAAGCTAACATGTCAATACACAAGTACTTGATCGGAGAAATGATGAAAAAGAGACACTTAGCTGAGAAATGATGATACTTCAAACTCTCATTCAAAAGATAAAGAGATCATTGTTATCATACCGAAATCACTCTAAAATCACAAAATGCAGAATGAAATGCAAAATGAGATGCAAAATGAGATGCAACCTAAACCTAGTCACTGGATTTGAAATGCTTAAGTTTCATCACTGAGCATTAACAAACATGGCAGGCAGATTAAAGTTCCTTTCTTTTCATGTGCAATATTAATTATCTTGTCTACAATGAACCTTTTTTCGTTCATATCCTTGGACAGATTATGCATGGACCCAGATTGCACAATAAAGAAATTCTCTCAAAACAGACAAAGAAATGATGCTAACCTCCATGAAGCATACACATAAGTGGAGTCGAGGTATGTGTGGCGATTTCACCTGAATGTGAAGGCACTTATCATAGACACCCAGTTGATTAGATGTTTCCAAATCATCAGAATCATTCCTACAAGCAGAAGACAAAGAAAATATTATGCCCCCAATCCTTGCTCCTCTTAGTCAAGATAGACTTCCTCGAGTTACTCAGAGGGAATAATAATCAAAAACCAATATAAAAGACAACACACAAATAAAATTTCATGCATAGCTCAAACTGTTTAGTGATTGATTTCTGTTATGTTGTTTTGCTTGTTTACTCAGTGATAAAACTCTTCAATAGTTAGGAGACAGGTGACTGAATCGAAGTGGATGACTAGGTTTCACTGACGTAAAGTTGACTTGGTTGATACTACTTAGGACATGTAATATGCTTTGTCGATTAACCTAAGACTAGTACATTAATCAGTTTCAAGCCATGAGGGTTCTAAAAGAACCAGGATGTCACAAAAGCAACAAATATATGTACAAGTGAAAGCAAAGATGCAGGAAAGTGGGAATGCCAATGTTGCATTGATAGATGGAGCATTTGAGTACAAGAGATAAGACCAATCTGGACAAAATCCAACAACCATACTGATCTATGTAATTGTTTTGATTTTTTTGATCATTGATAGGAATGTCTAGTTCCAAAGAGTAAGTACCCCGTATAAGACCGATCTGTCTGGTTTTGAATGTAGCCTTCCTTGTATAAGACATGTTGAAGTTTGATAGATTTTGATAGACGGATTAAGAAGACATGAGATAAGTTTGATTTCAAGCTTTGAGAGTTTATCTGTGGTTGATTTGGTTTGAAGCATAGTCTATTCTTTCTTGCTTTGATTTTTCAGTTTTTGATTTAGTGATTTTTATTTTTTATTTTTAGGATTTGTTCAGGACATTTTATGATTTTAGGAGTTTGTTCAAGACATTTTATGACTTTTTTTTAGGATTTTCTCAGCTATGCCCCTAATATGCAAACCTATATGACATGATGATCTGCAGAATGCATGTGGAGACAATGATTTTTGATATGATCTATATTAATGCAATATGCATGATGAAGATGCATTTCCTATTTGAACAAGGATGAATATGCTTGTTTAGCACTTTGTAATACACCAATTGAATTGGAGGAACAAAAAATTTCATATATAAGTGGTCAATAAATCCATAAGGTCCCTTGGAACATCCAAATTAACACACTTAGTGACTAGGATTTACAAATGGAGACATAGAAAACTTCCACATTGGTTCTTGAAACTTTGATCTTCTTTTGCCCATGTGAGTGCGAATGAGTTAATTATCACTCTTGTGTTAACTAAAGATCCTTAGAATCATATATGACTAGATACATGGTTTATTCTAACTTCAAAAGCATCCCAAATAGAGCCTCGCTCCCAACAAGCTTTTAGAGCTCTGATGAGGTTATAGACTGTAATTTCTCGAATATTGCTCCATTGCCAGTAGGCATCCATAGCCCTGATGGAGTTACTCGCATGTTCCCATAGTCAAAATTTTTGTCCCACTTGTATGCATGATGTTTCATTTATATATCATTGCTCTTTTGCCTTGAGATGAATATTTGGCATAGCACTTTTTTTTTTTTTTTTGCCTTGACTTGTAAGTAATGAAACCTACTTGGGTGTGACAATTACAATGACGCTGAAGAAGAATTTTAGATTTTTCACTAGTCATATGATCAACTAGATGTCTAGAATGGATTAGAGATTTTTTAATGTGTTTGAGATATAGCAATTGATAGATTTTGGGTTAACAAGTCTCAAATACTGAAATCATTACCCAACCATAAGTAAAGCGTCGTCACAGGGTAATGTAAAAAATGAATGACCTTATGACCTCAAGGACTTCATGTCTGAATATCTAAGAAAGGAGATGACCCTTGTTTGTCTTGAATGCAAACAAATGATAAACTTGGACAGTTGCCTTGTTTTATTGATGCTTCTATATGCAAATGTAGGAATTTTGTGAATGCGATGCATTTAAAAAAAGAAACTATATGCGATGCAGTGCTTTGAATAAAATGATATGCAATACAGAAAGAAAAACTTGAACTAACCCAACCCTTAGATATGATATCGTTGAAGGTGCATGTTGTTCATAGGGTCAGGGATTTTTGTGTCGGTAGTTCATTGGTCCAGCATAAAGATGTCTTTCCAAGAAGGACTCAGCTAAGTGTACATGTCTAGCATCTCCAATGTTGATTTCCTTAGTTTTTGGATTTTGTGATGAAACTAGGGTAAAGTCTTATGCAAATGATTGGATAAGGGGTATGGAAGGATGAAAAGGAGGTGTTGGATAATGGATCAGATATTGAAAGTTTGGTGCATGAGTGAATGGAAACATTTGCAGTATCACCATTAGCACACATCTTGAGGGATGGTGGATTGATGGAGGAAAAGTGGATCTCAAATTGTGAGAATTGGATGGAGGAACAACCAAGGATTTTGGGACATGAGGATCCAAAATAGATGAAAGAGGTGATGGAGAAATAGATTTGGAAGGTTTGGATGGAGGAACAACAATCTTGGCTGTTGATTTGGATTTTTCTTTAGACAGTTGTCCTTCAAGGAGACGCTTAGGGATCCACATGGTTTTTGATTTTCCATTCTTTTGTAGTTTCTTGGAACACATTGCTTCTACCAGTGCCATAGGAACCCATATAGCTTTTGATTTTTCTTTATTTTTCTTAGTGAGCCTTTGTGTCCTTTTATATGGATGGAAGGTACATGAAGATGTATGCCTTTGTTGATCCTACACAAGGGATGGAGGAATATAGGGTCCTAAAATGGATGGAAGAGATGAAGGGGAAGGCATGCATTTGGATTTTGGTTTAGTAGGGATACCACCATCTTGAGGAATGTCACTGAGGCCATGACCCTTAATATTGTCTTTATGATGGAGGGGTTCTTGCTTGTGAAGGTCTACCCCTTTGTGTTTATAAATATTTTGACTTGTAGGATCATGAGAGGGATTTTTAGGCATGACGGATCCTTGAGGTGAACGTGGAGGATGATGACAAGGAGATGAAGGTATACTATGATCTTGACATGGAAGAGGGTCATTGGATAGAGTAGGAATGGTGTTTGACTCTTCATTTCAAATAGGATCATTTGAAAAAGGTAGAAGAGGCATCATGATCTTTCCTAGGAAATATTCTTTGCTCTTGAGATGGAAGGGGATCAACATGAGAAGTTTCATCCTTTGAGGGATATGGTATGGATTGTTGTTGAGAAGCCTTAGGAGATGGAGGTATCATGGAAGAGATGGAGGCCACATATGGGGCCTTGCTAGACATAAGTTCATGATTTTGATCATGCTTAGAACTAGTTCCTTCTTTTTCTTTAGGTGAGTCATTAGGATCTTCACTTTCAATGACACCATTATCAATGAGATCTTGAATCTTATGTTTTAATTCCATACACATTGAAGTCTTATGTTTGTTATGCCTATGATATGCACAATAATTACTCAAAACTTCACATCCCCATGTGGTCTTTTTAGGAAATATGATAAGATTGTTCTTAAGAAGCTCTTCCAAAGATGACTCAATAGATTGCCCCAAAGGTGTAAACTATCTATCTAGGGAATAAATATCTTTTTGTCTTGGTGAAGGTGTCTTGTGATCTTGTATGAGATTTGACTTTTGATTTTCAATTACTTTATGTTCCATCTTATGTAATTGTTTTAGCATTTCTTAAAGTCTAGTGTTCTTGATATCATGAAATTTTATCTCAAGAGGGGTCATTGACTCTTTTCGTTGAGCTTGAATGTCATATATTTCTCTCTTGAGATCTTGAATTTGTTGGGCCAAGGTAGCCATGGGATTCTTACTTTTGTTAGAATTTTTAGAAGAGCTTTTGGTTTGAGTAGACATTTTTATTGACTGAAGTGACCTAGAGTTGTTTGTGATGCAAAAGTCAAGATCAAATTCAAAGCTAGTTGTTCGTTTAACATATCAATTGAGAGAAGCAACTAAGATTTAGTCTGGTTTCAAGAAAGATCTATCCTGTGTAAGACATTTATCTAAGTTACCTAGTTTGATTTAAGAGAAGTGACTAAGACTCAGTCTAGTTTCAGGAATGATCTATCCTATGTAAGACGTTGTCTAATTGACTTAAATCTGATAAGTAGCTGATTGAACTAGCTGAAAGATGATCGACAAAATCATGCAACACAAATGACAGAGGTACACTGTTTTGATATGTTTATGCTCAGGATGATGATAACCAGTTTTATGCTCATTGTAGACTATTTTAGGCAAGTTTGACTATTCTGGATTGACAAAATCAAAGATTCGTACGATAGGTTTTACAGGACCAGACGACAGTTTAATAGCTTCAGGACGATGACAATAATATTTTGTATGAGTTGCTGCCTAGTACTATACAACATATGGGTAAGTCTAAAATGACAAACTGATCAATGCAATGATTTATCATATGACACAGAATGCAAGCTCAAATGACAGTTCCCTAAACAGGACGACAAATAATCAGGTATCATACGATACAAAATGCAGGCTCAAATGACAAACTGTTAGAATTGATGGAATCTCTTACGAAAATATGTATGTAGCAGGATGATAAATCAAAATATTTGCACGATAGTTCACTGGACAGAGGCTAAATTCTGAGTTTTCAATGACTGAGTATGACTAGTTTTGAGGCGGATTGAGTTTTCACTGACTGACGATGGCAAGTTTAGAGGTGGATTGAGTTTTTGATAGCTAAGGTATACTAGTTTGTGACATGAATAGAGTTTTGATCATTGAGTTGTTTCTTGTTTTCTCTAGTTTTGATATTCCAGTTTTTGTTTTAGGGATAAAAACACAAAAAACACGTAATATGAATAATAACTTCGATCACAGCATGAAAACCCTACAAAAAATGGTGAGAGAAGAAAACCTTTTCTTGCTGACTTAGGTACACACCCAATAGCTAATCAGAATACGGTTGTTGAGTCTCACACAATGGACTATCAACGTCATATTGGCCAACTCCAAACGCTAATGAGGCATGATATGGAAAGTGTCTTGGGAGAGTTACTATCTCTCTTGTACAAATATTATCCCCCCTTTCGAAGGTGAACTACGTAGCTTCTAATTTTAATTGGAACTAGTAAAGGATTTTTTCAGCGCGTCGGGGTATAAACTCAATTAAGAGGTCTCCCAGCCTTGAAAACCAAGGTGTAATATACTCGAAGGTACAAAGGAGAGCTATTCCCGAGCACTTTCGTTGACTTGATTTTTATCAAATCATGTTTGTTTTATAGTGGGTTGGAGTACTTGGAATTTAGTCATTCCCACTTGGGTCGTTCCCCTCTCATTGGCCATAATGGCTTAGAGTTATTAGCTCCTCGGGAGGGAAGGCCCATTAAAGATATATAAATCTCAAACTTAAAGAAAATGCCTCAGGGGTCTAGATTTATGATTGTCTATACAAACAAGAGCATACTCTCCTACCTCTCAAATTTTTCTTAAAACATAAAATGCAGATTTGTTCTTTAACCAGATAGCAATTTAAGTGCCTAAAAATGAATTTAAAGAATACACGATGTTTGGTTGATTCTCCTCAGACAACCTGCAAAGACAACAAATCAGTAGTCATATTGTCTTTGTGCAACAAGCATATTCTTCAACAAGCATTCTGCAAAAAACTGGTTAGGCTGTAAAAAAAATTTGATAGATAACAAGCCAGGGTGAGTGTCAGTATGATCAAAATTGAATAAAGAACTTGAAGAATGAGGTCTTCTTTTTTTACCAAAAAATACAAATCCGTACGATAATTCTCACCTAGTCATACGATAATCTGTACCAGATCATACAATACCTATAGTGTGCCATTCTGGCATATGGGAGATGTCATACGATATTTTGCTGCAACTGTATGGAGAAAATCCGAAAAGTCAAAAATCCGAAAAAAATAAAAATAAAAAGTTATCCTTGGAGACCGAAATAAGTAGTCTTCTGCCCCATGGTGGACACCAAAAATGTGTGTGTGAAAAAGTGGAATAAGAGTCTATAAGCTGCAAGACACAACACTTCAATTAAGTCATTACATGCATGGTTAGACAAATATAAGAATGAATAATAAAACCATTACAAATCGACCCATTTCCTTCTAAAAGATGCGAGTATAAGATTGCTCTCAGATTTGTATAAGCAAAACTAGTTACTAGACTACACCAAGATGAAGGATTTAATCTATATGAGCATCAGATTAAGCTAAATGGATGCAAGATTATGCTAGATGGATGAAAGATAAAAGCAATATGGATTCAATCAATCATGATTGAAATAAATATGCAAAAAGATAAACTAAAATGCAAATAATCTCAAAAAGCAAGCACAATATATTCAATGACTCCAGAGCAAAAACTGTATAATAACAATTAATCTCCAGGGTGTTTTGAATGAGAGTTGAAGGCTGAATTTATAGAGAATCACAAGAGAGATCAAGAAAAAGCACAATGTAGGATAATTGAAATAATTGAGAAATTAGATTCAGTTAACCTTGAGATAGATTCCAATTATACTTTAATTGAAATGCATTCAGATTATAAGTTCGAGTTTGTATTTGAGATAAGAATTAATTAATTCCATGCACTTGAGATAAAAATAGGTAATTCTATGCAATTATTTGATTTATTCAAGAAAAGAGTCTTTTCAATGCAACTGAACTTCTTTTCTCAAAAGCTTTGAGTTCCAATTTTAGAGAATGATTAATAATTCATTTTAATTGTTTTTCTGATTTCAAGTTCTCTATTTAGAAGAAATAAATAATATCTCAAGTTTGATTTCTCTCTCAATTCAATTCTTTTATTTTATTTTCAATTTAACTCTTGCTTTACATATTGATTCCTCTCATGTAATAAATTAATTCCTTTTTTTTCGATTAAATGGCAAATTTATTAATAAATTAAATATGCTAGGATATTTAATAAATTAAATAGGATAATTGATCAAAATGATTTTCTTGGAATGATTTAATTAATTAAATAAATATATAATGAATATTGAGTTATTGATTTGCCATGCAACATTTGATGATTAAAGAATTAATTAATGTGCTCAAGATTGATTTAATTGCCTTTGGTTAGAACCTTGGTGATGTTGTCGAGATTAGGGGCCCATGGTTTAAATGACCATTTTTAGGGTATTACAGCTGCTACCATTGAGAATAATAGGAAAGTGGCTGGGAAGGTTGCCAAGAGAGATGATCTGAAGTTGTACACTACTAGGGTTCCCAAGAAAGATGAGCTTACTCAGATCATGGACATGCTTAAGGACCTAAAGGGTCAACAAAATCCTAATGAAAAACCACCATATAGAAACAATAAACAAATGAATTACAATAGACCAAGACTATATGATATGCCATATAACACGAACTGGAAGGATGAGAAGCCAGTGAAGCCTAATGTAAGCAAAGAATCTCCTAATCCATTGAAGAAGGCCACAAATTTTGTAGATGAATATCCATGGTGTGATGTGTATAATTTACCTCATGTTGCTGAATAGTGCATGATTGCCCAAGGTTTGATAGAGGAGGAAAATCATAATGAGGGTTGTGAACCTACTGTAAATGTACTTTCATCTGATCTATATTGGGGAAGGGATGAAGACTCATATGAGGGTGAGCATTTATCTGATGTGCAGAAAATGAGAGAAAACCAACTTTACAGTATACAACAGGTCTTTTCAGATGATGATGATGAAGACATTCCAGCTTTGAGAAGATTGTTTCAGGATGACACAATGCCTTCACTAAGGACTTAACTAAGGAAGAAAAGAAAGCCTTCACTATTGCAGTAGTAGAGCAAGTTAAGAGCAATTATCAGTTGAGAAATAGGAATGTAAATAATGAGCAGGGCAAGCCAGCAAGTATATTTGCCAAAATTAAAAAACCAGATGGGAACAAAGACATCGCTTTCAAAAGCAAAGATGTAAATGACAAAAAGGGAAAGGAAGCAATACAAGAATAGGAAAAGTGTAATAACCCACCTTCCTCAACCCAACAAAATTTGACCATTTTTTTTGGTTTACTTTAATCATTTGTGTTTGATTCAATCGCATACTCTGGGCATCCATCCATTAGGATTAGGCATTCATCCATTTAGGATGAGCATCTAACCATACGGGTTAGGCATCTATCCATATGGAGCAGGAGGTTTCATCTATCCAATACGGGATAGGAATCTACCCATACGGGGTAGGCATCTATCCAATTGGGATAGGAGGTGCTCTGACCAGAGACTTAGACTCATCGGGACCATTCAGGTCCTGAGTCACTCACTAAGTACTGCACTCTTCTAATAGGAGTGCATTGAGGTTGCCATCCTTAGGAGAAATTAAAATAACATAATACAAGCTTGAATTCCACCTCAGAATTTGGCTTAAAGCCTCGGGAAGTCAAGCGAATCCATACGGGATTCCTTCCGAGTATGCATTGAATTACTTTTCCCTTTTTATTATACTTATCTTTCAAATTAGGATTCTACTCTATCCTTCTTCTTACCAAACCTAAACCCCATCCATGAATGCTTGAGTACTAGGGACAACTCCATCCCTAGACTGCCTACATACCCATTTCGGTACGGGATCAAGGCGTAAAGTATGTAGTTCTATTTTCTACTCTATGGTTTGATGTAAACTAATTAGTGGGTACGCAACCCTTTCTAGGGTCAATGTCCCAGATAGTTTCTCTGTGGTTGCTACCCATGGTGGTAGCACTTAAGAAAAGGCTCAAGATGGCCTATTGCTTGTGGCCTAAACAGCTAGATCCTAATACCTATCATAAGCGCCGCCCTTGACCAAATTGTCAATCGTCAACAACTCTTCAAGATTAAATCAATTTCATAAAAGCATTTCACTCAAGCATCCCTATAGGAGTTTACTATGGTTTAACTTAGCGGATGAAAGATCATTTTAGAATTATCTTATTAGATTATCGATCCAAGGGGGATTACCCGCCCCTTGGATTTTAACTTCCAAGTGTCCCTTATTACTCCTCGATGATTTATAGGGACGATGCCTCATACGTCATTGATACAACTTTATTAGGCGTTAAGTGCAATAGTTCAACATGATGGCATTACCCGTAAGCGTGACCCAGAGGCACTGTATATACCGAATGCTGCTAGGTTTTGGTTTTTCGACTTCCTTTATTTAGTTTTCTAACTAAGAAGCTATGAAAACATCATGCTTGAAAACAATTATGAATTGAATGTACATAATTAGACATTGTGAAGTTTAATTAATTGAACAACTACTTCAATGGCATTCAAGTACCATTTGATAAAAAGAAATACCATTCTTCTACAACTAAACTATTTAATATATAATTGCACAATAATCACGTATTAAAATGTGTAATTTGCATGAAAGTGATGAAAATCTAACTTGATCATCAATGAATGCAAATTAACATATAAGTAATTCGTATGATGTAAAAATAGTGTCATTTACATGCAAAATGAAGCAATGTTTACTTCTATCACGAGAATAATTAATTATAGCATTACTAGTTCAAAAATGAACAACTAGTTTAGACTTTTGGCAATTTTGGATCAAATCATAATATTATGACTTAATTGGTTTAAATGAATCTAAAAATTATCAACTAAGTAACCCAATAAATCTCCAATGGGTTGAGAGATTTCAATTATACACATAAATTTGAAATTACAAATTCACTACACAATGATCCTAATTACTTATAAATTTTCCTAAGTTTAAATTTACCAACTTAAAATTTATAACAATTAACTTAAAATTTAACTAAGAAATTATTAACAATTTTTAAATTGTAATTTAATAAAAGAAAAAAATTAAATAACTAAAAAAAAAAATGGGGTTTTGTTTAAAATAATGGGGAGTGGGGAGGGGCCCACGGGTCCCATCATCACTGCGGACCTGTGGGTGCAGGCCCACAGTGATGAGGGGACCGTCGTGGTCCCCTCCACTACCCTATGGCCACTGCCGTAGCAGTGACCGTAGGTTAGTGAAGGGTACCACTCTCGGTACCACTCCCCTGCGGGTAGTAACTCCGCTTCGCCCCCTCCCTGCGTCGGTCCAATATCCCATGTAGATTTAATTTCTTCATATGGTTTCGCATATAATGTGTTTGCATAAATTTTTAACGATAATATAAATACTTTATATATATGTATATATATATATATATGTATATATATATATATATAGTTTTCAGTTTCGATTTATTTAAGCATAAAGAGAAATATATAACTAGATATATGTGTAATAAAAATATTAGTGTAAAACAAATGAGAATAAATATTTATTCATAGGGATGAATAACACAGAGGACTAAATTGTTTCAGCGATGTACAAAACTAATATTCACACTGAGATTTATACCTCATTTTTCAACTAATATTCACAAAGAGATTTATACCTCATTTTTCAACTATTCACAGAGAGATTTATACCTCATTTTTCAACTAATATTCACAGAGAGATTTATACCTCATTTTTCACTAATATTCACAGAGAGAAATGAATACAATGAGGTTTATATTTTATTATCAGGCATTTTCTGTTCGTAGGGAAGTAAGATTTTAATGTAAGAAAAGATTTATATTTAAATTCCCAATCTAGTAATGAATTTAAGAGAAGAAAAACAAGGACAGGATTCATACACAAATGGTTATCATTTAATCACACAGAGAAGATTTTTAATCTCATAAAGAAAGAAATTTAAATAAGGAGAATATGATTTTTTCTTTTGTACAGATAAAAGAAAAAAGATTTTCTTTCTTCTTGAAAAAGAAAAAGCAAGATCTGATATTTTTCTAAAGAGATTAAACAAATAATAAAGCTATCTTTCACATGCAAGCAAGATCTGATATTTTTCTAAAGAGATTAAACAAATAATAAAGCTATCTTTCACATGTAGCCAATTTCTGATATTTTTCTAAAGAGATTAAACAAATAATAAAGTTATCTTTCACATGCAAGCAAGATCTGATATTTCTTTTCTAAAGAAAAATTAAATAAATAATGAAGCTATCTTTATCAATATTATCCCTAAAGAAGGACTTACAACTAAATTTTTTATAAAGGAAGATCTAGAAGCTATTTTTTTGATAATACAATTTTCTCATATGTGAATGTGAGATGACAAAAGAAGAGAACCTGGCTTATCAAAGTTCGATGTTGAATCGTCTCCAATCTTCTAGCTATCCTTCTTAGATTCTTCCTTGCAACTTGAGGGAAATCTTCAAAACAATTTAACCATTCTACAACCAAAATGTAACTACCAAGGAAGATCCTACTACTAACAACAAGGAAATTTGGGAAATTTTCTTCAAAACATAATCAACACTCCCTTATGAAAACTTGCATACAATATATAAGAAAAATCCCTTAATTCCACTATCTAGAGAAATTAATTAAGAGTGGGATTCTTTTCCAATATTGGACTCATGCAAACATTGATTAAAATCCTAGTGGGGGAGTTACATGCAAGGTATTGAAGATTCCTCTAGAAGCTTCTAATTCCTCCTACAATATGTTGCATAATTGGGAGTGGGAAAATAAAAATAAAAATAATTATATTCTCCAAGTGTGTGTGTGTGTGTCCATTTTTATTCTTTTATAATATTTACTCAATCATTTTCAATAGCTCAACCAAAAATATAATAGAATTGTATCAAATCAAAAAGTGATAAAGGAGGGTTGTGACAAAAAGAAAGAGGAAATGCCAAAACTAATTAAGCCCATGGAGAAGAAGCAAATAAGTAAGTCCACTTCAAATAGTAATGTATTCATGTCCTAGGCATTGTCTCAAGTAAAGATATCTATGCCTCTACTAGAAGTAATGAAATTCCCAGACTACAAGAATGAGACATTGAAAATTATATCCAATGTTGGAGAAGTAAGTAGGGAAGGTCTTAAAACTAATGAAGATCCTCCTTTGGTGTATCTGGGCACATCTATTACCAAAAATCTCACTCAGGTAGATCCTTTCTATCTAACACTGCTGATAAATACAAAAATGTTAAAAAATTGCATGATAGATTCAAAAGCAGCAGTAAATATCATGCCAGAGGACGTCATGAAAGAATTGGGAATGCATATTGATACACCTTACGGTAAATGCTATGCCATGGACAATAGGTTAGTTGTTGTAGTAGGAATTATGAAGGATGTTGAGTTCAGATTCCCAACCTACCCAGACACTGCATATAAGATAGATATCACAATTGTACAAGTGCCTGCGAACTATGGGATGTTGTTGTCCAGGCAATGGTCTAATTTGGTGGGTGGACATGTCCAGCTTGACTTATCATATGCCACTATTCCAGTAAAAGGGATGGAGGTGAGGATAAATAGATAACCAAGATCCCCCTACCTCATAGAAGAATTTGATCCTGATGAAATGACTTGTTTTTGCCACTCAGATATGAACAACTTTTAGGTAAGTATTTCTAAACCTTTAAAAGTTAATAAAATTACATAAACAGTTAAACAAAATCAAAATTTAATTTGGAAATTGTATTTTGATGGTGCCTGTAGTAAGGATGGAAATGGAGTAGGAGTTGTACTTATTTCACCTAATGGAAAATCTTTTAATACTCTTTCTTGTTAGCTTTTGAATGTACTAATAATATTGTTGAATATGAGTCTCTTTTATTAGGACTTAAAATAGAAAATAAACATGGCATTAAGTTACTAAAAGTTTATGGTGATTCAGAACTAGCTGTTTCACAAGTTAGAGGCAAATTTGCTACAAAAAATACAAAATTAAGAAGCTACCGGAACAAGGTTTGGGATAACATTGAAATTTTTTATGCTTTCTCCATAAATTGGATTGAAAGGGCAAATAATATTTTTGCAAACTTCATGGCTAACCTGGCAATCAAACATAATGATATCCCTTTTGATGATATTACCCAAGTAGAAATCAAGACCAGGCCATCAGTCCCTGACAATATAAAGAGTTGGCAAGTAAATGATGATGACAGGGATTTGCTAAAGTTTTTGTTTTGTGAGAATCAGTATGAGCACTAGCTGATTGATTGGAATGGACTTGTGGAGGAAAATGATGGCAAGGGAACTATACTTGGGCAAGAGGTGTTGCAGCTAAAAACAAATAAAATTCCAAAAGGATTGATAGAACTTGAAAGAATGTTTGATGATAAAGATATAGCAAGTTTCAGACCTAATTCAAGATGATGTGAGGATGTTGAAAAAAGAAACTTGGGAAGTGAAATAAATCCAAGAGAAGTATATATTGGAAAAAGGCTCACACCAAAAATCAGAACAGTATTGATTAATCTGCTAAGGAATTACATGCATGTCTTCACTTGGTCATATGATGACCTTAAAGCATACAAGGAAGACTTGTTCCAACATGAGATACCCTTGAAGCCTGATGCAAAGTCTTTTAGATAGAAGCAAAGGCCAATAAATCCTACTTTGGCTCCCAAGATGAAAGAGGAACTGATGAAAATGAGAAATACTGGTATTATTGAGCCCATAAGGCACTCAACATGGGTGTCCAATTTGGTCCCAATCAGAAAAAAGAATGGTGATATCAGATTGTGTGTGGAATTTAGGAATTTAAATGTTTCATCTTTAAAAGATAATTATGCTTTACCTAATATGGAGGCTCTTTTGTAGAATGTCATTGGAAATGAATTATTATCTATGATGGATGGTTTCCCAGGGTATAATCAAGTCAAAGTTAGGGAAGCAGAAAAGTTCAAAACTGCTTTCACCACACCTTGGGGCACCTATGTCTATGCTAGGATGCCTTTTGGATTGAAAAATGCAGGAGCCACATTCCAAAGGGCTATGGATGTAGCCTTTGAGGGGTTGATTGATTATATATTGGCAGTTTACCAGGATGATATGACTACTTATTCTAAAAGGGCAGAAGACCATTGTAATGACCTAGAAAAAATCTTTATTAGAGCATTAGAATATGGAATATCTATAAACCCCCAAAAGTGACATTTTGGAGTTACTGAAGGAAAATTGTTAGGTCATATTATTTCAAAAGATGGTGTGAGAATCGATCTATAAAGGATTGCTGCTATTGATAAGATTCAAATCCCTAAAACTGTTAAGGCAATTCAATCCTTTTTCGGTCAAATTAACTTTGTAAGAAGATTTGTTTCAAACTTCTCTGAAATTGTAAAACCTATTGCTAAAATGTTGAAAAAGGGTGCTGAAACAAAGTGGACTAATGAAGCCCTTGAAGCTTTTGTAAACATCAGAAGAGACATCAAGGAAGCCCCTATATTAAAGTCCCTTGATTTCTCCAAACCTTTCCAAGTGTTTTCATTTCCTTCATTCCATACTATTGCCACTGTCATGTTACAAAAGAATGATGATGGCCATGAACAACCAGTGACATTCTTCAGCAAAACATTGCAAGAATCAAAGTTGAACTATGATTTGAATGAAAAACAGGCTTATGCTCTTGTGAAAGCAGTAAAAGCTCTCAGACCCTACCTGGTTGGTGCTACTGTTATTGGATATGTAGCAAATATTGTTGTTGAAGACATCTTCAGACAATCAGAGACTACTGGAAGGAGATGTAGATGGATAAACTAGATCCAGTAATTCAATATTGATATACAGATCACAAAGTTGGTGAGGGGTCAAGGTTTAGCAAAATTGATCGCAAAATCCAATCTTGAAGCAACACCTGTAAATCAAATAGAGTTGGAAGATGCACAAATAAGCATTGAGACGTGCCCTGGTATACAAATATTGTTTACTTCTTAAAATACATGAAGTGTTCTGATAGTTTAAATAATAGTCAGAAAAGAACTTTAAAGCTGCAAACATCTAGGTATGTATTACTTAGTGGAGATTTATACTGGAAAAATAGAGATAGTATTCTCTTATTGTACCTAGATGAGTATCAAGCATCTGCTGTTTTAAAAGACTTACATGAAGGTGTACATGGAGGCCATTTCTCAGCCAAAACCATTGCTCATAAAACTCTTAATGTTGGTTATTATTGGCCCCAAGTTTTCAAGGATTGTCATACTTATATCAGAAAATGTGAAGCTTGTCAAAAGTTTTTAGGGAAACTCAAGTATAATGGAGCTATTCCTCTCAGACCCATGCATATAGAAGAACCATTCCAGATGTGGGGTATAGACTTCATAGGTGAAATAGCAAACAAATCTAGTGGTGGGTATAAATGGATTTTGGTGGCTATTGATTATTTTACTAAGTGGGTTGAATCTATTCCCACAAGACAAGCTATAAGAAAAGTGGTGACAAAGTTTCTCTTGGAAAATATTCTGACCAGATTTGGAGTACCTCGAAAGATTGTGGTAGACAACGGGATGTGTTTTAGATCCAAGGAGTTCTCTGATTTCTGTGAAAATTATGGCATCACTATGTCCTATTTATCACCTTACCATCTCCAAGGAAATGGACAAGCAGAATCAAACAATAAAAACTTGTTGAATATTATTAAAAGGATGTTGGGTGATAATAAAAGAGCTTGGGATTCAAAATTAATCTTAGCAGTATGGGCTGACAGAGTGATAGTCAAGAAGTCCATAGGATTTGCTCCATATGAGCTTGTATATGGAAAAGAAGCAAGATTAACCTAGAATAATTTGCTTCTAGTTTATAAATTTATTATAGGGGAATGCTCAAAAGAAGTAGACTTCATGGGGGATAGGTTGATGGCATTGGCTATGTTGGATGAGTGTAGAAAGGAGGCCCAAGAAAGAAACATTCAGAGGCAACAGATGGTTAAGGCTTTACATGATAAAAAGGCTTGTGACAGAACATTTAAAGAAGGAGAATGGGTACTTAAATGGAATGCTAGGGACCAAGACAAAGGAAAACATGGAAAATTTGATGCACTTTGGCTCAGACCCTATATCATTTTGGAAAAAAGTGGAGAAAATTAATTTTACTTGGAGGATACTGATGGGGAATTGTTGGAATTTCCAGTCCATGCTCAATACCTTAAGCATTTCTTCTCTTGATAATCAGGGAGTATTTCTTGTATCATAGTACTATAGTTTTCTTTTTGTTTTTTGTTATGTGTTGTCATTTTTCTATTTTGGTCTGCTTTCCAGAGATAGCTGAGATCTTTCTATGTCCCTAAAAAGAACATACATCTCCAAAAAGAGCCACTGTTAGCACATATTTTTACAAAATATTTTTGTGCTATGTATGATGTTTTTGCATATAGTTTCATCATAGGACCACTTATTGTTGGATTGTATGTGCAGGTGGTGTGTTGTAGTGTCTTCATAAAAAGGCATCACTTTAGCATATTCAAGGGAAGTGCTGAGTATGATGGCATTCTGGTAATCCTCATCTTCACAATTAGTCTCATTGCAAGTGCACTTTTTGGAAAATCAGCATAGAGAAAGGTTGTGAGCATGTTAAGAGAGGTAAATGATATGGGAGAAACCCTTCAGTATGATTATTAAAAGTTCCATCCATAAAGAGGGCCTTCTTTTACAAAAATTGCAAAATTTTGCTTATCGGCATAAGTCATCCTGATGGGTTCACCTGAGGAGGAAGGAGTATGCTTATAGAAATAACTAATGTTGACGGTGTTTCCTAAAGAGTGAGTGGCGGGAAAAGGTATAACTAAGTGGAAATCCATCGAGGCAAGTTACGACAATGAAGTATGAGCCATCAGAGTAACATACACTATCAGCTACGAAGAAAAAATGCCATCCTGATGCCCGATGAGGTTATCGGTGGAGCTCTTGCCAACAACTAATGGAGTGGTGTCTTCATAGCAGTGACATCGGGTTATCAGGAGGTCCCAATTTATGTTACCCCAATACCTGATGCACTAAATGCAGAAGGAGACTCTATCAAAGAGACTCTCTCCAATAAAGTGATACCAAGCAAGAAAGGAAGTAAGACTCATCGGGATAACATATATTATCGGGGAGATGCATTTTGGGTTATCTAGATGCCAGTAAAGAAGATGAGCTCGGCACAAATAGAGTTGACTATATCAAGAAAGCCTACACTGATAGACTGAAGCAGCTCGATAAGGAGAGTAAGGTGTAAAAGACTCATCGAGATAGCTTACACTCCCAAAGAAACATCTTTAGAGTTGTATTGATGCCCGATGGGAAAAATTCCATAGAGGGTGGATCTATCGGGGAAACTATAACTATTGCAAGTAAGGGAAATACGGTACTCTGACGCTCAATGAAGTAATTGGTGAAAGTTACGTCGATCAAAGAGAAAGTTAGATGCCATGGGCCCATCGGATGAAGTGTAAAGTAATTTCATTCTGAAAGCTAATGGAGCGACTGGAGAAATAAACAGAAGGAGGTTTCATCAGAGAGACATACCCTGATGTAACATAAAGAAACACTAACTAATAAAAAGGAAAGGTGGATCCATCAGGATAAGTCAAGCTGGGAGGAAAAAGTGAAACGACTGGAGTGTGATCAAATGCATTGATCGGAATGACCTATACCGATCAGAAAGACAAAAATATCTATCTCATAGGAAATTAAAATATTCTTGAGACCCTATTCTTTTGGAGATACTAGGGTCAACCACAATTGGGGTGACTGGTTTGTATGCGAGAACTTTACTTTTTTTACGGTTTATGGCTTTGAGGGTGTTCCATATATGTTGCCTTCATTAGTTCCTAACGGGATTTCTTATCTAGAAATTGTTAGGCAACTTAGTATGTCAAATGTAAAGCATTTAGATGGTGCACACAAGTAGGTATTTATGCCTGACACTTTACATTTTAGAGATTTCACCATTGTGTCTACCAAGGCATATGAAATGATTAAAAAGAAGCTGGTAGAGGAATACAATCTGTATGGACACTAGGATTGGAAGAATTGTGATCTAGAAGGATATATTCACCACTGCAGGAAGAGCCCGAACCTACGAGAATATTTGCACATACCCATGGAGGTTGAGGATTTATTTAGGAACAAGGAGCAAGATGAGGCTGATGTAGTCTTAGAGGAGTTGAACAAAAAATTGGAAGAGCGGAAGCAGAGGCTTTAAGAACTAAAAGAAGGAGACCCTGAGAGTGAATCTGATGAGAATGTAGCTATGTCTACTCTCCGTGCACCTGAAGTAAAATAAATGGCAGAGAGCCAGGAGAAAGATATGGTGAGACTCAGCACCAACACAGATGTAAGGATGAAGGAGCATGCGGCTTTTGTTGCAGATAGAGTTTTTGTACAATCCAAAGAGTTTAAGTCCTTCTTGTACCACTACAAAGGGAAAAGATTGAGGGAAAGCATCCCAAATGTCACCCCTAAGAATGAAGTAGAGATGCTTAAAAGATTGAAGGAAGACATCAATTTAGAGGTGGCTACAATGACGCCACAAAGAGGGAGGCAACTTCTCAGTGAGGCAGGCATAATTTTGTTCCCAGGATGGGATTTAAGTGCCTCTTTCATTTTTGATAGTTTGTTGCATTTAGATAGAAAAGATGTAAAATTAGACATACAAGGAGTTGATGACATTTTTATTGGATCAAGATATGATCAAAATGAAGAGGAAATGTTTCTTTGGGCCCTCTACCCCCCAAATAAAAGACCCAAGATTATAGATGTAGATAAGGCATTTGGGCATATGATGAGGCTGAAAGTGGGAGAGGTTAACCCAATTGTCACTACAAATTTGGGGATTGATATTGCAAAATTGGATAAGGCCCAAATGCAGTGGGTGTTAAAGGAGGGTCAAAAATACAAAAAATTATATGAAGACTTGTTAATAAGTCATCATCATGAAGTACCAAAGATAACTGATACTAGTATGCAGTGGAAAAAGAAATATGAGGACTAGATGAAAGAAAATATAAAGCTGAGAAGGCAAATCAAGACTGCCTGGGTGGATGTTGCTTGTGTTTTGTTGACCAAGAGATTTTAGTATCTGTTGGAAGTTCTCAAGGAATTCTGGACCAACTTTCAGAAGACTCAGGATAATATGTCTTCTCATGAAAGAAGTTTTGTGAAGCTGAAGGCATTGTTGAAAGAGAAAAGTGTCGAGGAGAAAATTGTTGAGAAGATCCAGAGAATAAGGAATTCGGTGTGGACATCAAGTAGGAATTTACCGATTGTAAGGATATTGTCAGATATGGTATACCAGATATTGTAGATGGGGCAGAGCAGTTAAAGGACAAAGGGATTTGGATTGCAGAATGCCAAAATGTACTCAACACATCCCTTAATGTTTCCTGGGTAGATGTTTTAGATTTGAAGGAGACAGGTGACCAAATGGAGAGGATGGTTACCATGGAGAACGATGTCAGGGATACTGTATTGAACACTAGCACTCACCAGGACAACAAGTATTTGGAGCATATTCTGAAATGTAACACATTATGGGAGGACCAAAATTGACTTCTTAGTTTGTAATTTTGTTTTATGTTTTATGTTTGGAAGTTAGGTAATTAGGTAGTTAGGTATTAGGTTTGAGTTAAGTTTAGTTTAACAAGATGAAAGGGTATGTCCTTTCACTTGAATCCTTTGGCTCACATATATGTAGTGAGTCATTTTTGTATCATAGGGGGATAGACAATATTCTACCACTGGCTGGGCTACAAGTATTATGTTTTAGAAAAGTCTAATGGGAATGAGGAGTTTATTTTGTGCAAACTAAATACATTGGAGTATTTGTAAGTGTATTTTTTGTGTACATTCTTATTCCAAAGGTTAATATACAAGATTTCATGCTTTTATCTTTAAACTGTTATGTGTAATTTTGTCTTTGATGGAATCATATTTACTCTTGATAAATCTTTTAGATTTATTGTGATGTTCCATCACATGATGTTGTATTGAATGTAAAATTGGGTTTTTATTGTTCATGCAACACATAATAAAACCTTCACAGTAATGGTCTTATAATTGTCTCTTGAGTTGATAGTGATTCTTGTCCACAAAGTTATTCATTAACTGTCAGGCAAAGGCACTAGTGTATTATTAATATTTGTTGAATAAGTTTGTATGCATTAGGTCCTTATCAAAAAAATAAATCTTCTAATTTATATAAGTACTGCTCTTTTTCATAATGGATTAAAGTCCTAACAGTATTTTTTTGCATAGCACAACTATATTCACACTTATTTTATCACTTTTAAAGGCATTCAATAAAAAGCACTTTTGTTAGCATAATTGCAAAAAAACCTTTTGCCATCCTTGCAAATTGCTAATTCCCACATTTTAAATTCACTTAAAATAAACCTCATTTGTGCTTGAGAGTGTAAGGTATGCCCACCTGGGTTTCGTGGAGCCTAAAGTGCAAAGGAATTTGGTCTTCAACCATTCATGTTCGTTGGCCAAGGCTGATTGGATTAACTAAGGATTAGGCAAGTCTTTGGTTTCCCAATCTGTGGTTTTGGGCACCAACACCTTCTTGGACTTGTAAAATCAAAATATGGATTTAGAAGGATTTGGGTCATGAAGATCTAGAATTTTGGTAACCCTGTCTCTATCCTTAGCGTCCTTTAGACATGAAGTATGTTTATTAGTAACAATAAAATTTCATGGGTTTTGGATTAACAATAGGTGAAGGGTGGTCATGGACACCAATGTGAGGGGTCTTAGATTCAAGAATATATTAGGATCTTTAATGATGTTATGAGTAGGAGTAGTCCCACTTTTGGGAGGTAACTTGTATGATTTAACTATTTTAGGGTACATGAAAGATATAGGGGCCTACAAAGATTAAATTATACAAATATAAATTATCCCTTGGTGGAGAGGCTTTTCAACTTTTCCCTATAAAATACTGACCATTGGAAGTCCTAATGGACTATAAATAAAGAAAGGAAGGCTCATTCTAACACAATTTTTGAGATTGTTCAACTTCGAAAAGTGATAAAGTAGATTTTTTGTAACTCCTCTCTAGGATAATGTTTTTTATGAGGACCAAGTTAAATATTCATCCCAATGTTTGGGCATTTCATTCTTGCTTAAACCATGATGGTGTTTGCTAATTTTTTACCATTTTTAATGAGAGCTTTTATGTGCTAATAATTCCTTTATTTGATGTCTTCCACAATTTCAAATATTTCATTTGAACATTCATCACTTAGGTAATTAGCTCCTTAGAAATGGTGAAAAATATGCCCTTGATGAATAAAAATATTCCCTTCCATGACCTTTCAAATTCATTAGAAAATATTGGGTCAAAAAATTTCATAGTTTCCAAGAAGTGGGATAGGTCACCCCTTCTAAATATGTGTGATATGGTAGCATTCTTGTGAATAAGATCATAGGAGGGTTTTCTTCTATTTTCAACACCCATACTCTTAGATTATCTTTGGGATATGGTGTTGAAGATATTAATCCAAATATCACCTATAGTGAAGTTTGTCTAAATATTTAACCAATTTGGTCATAATCACCCTAAAATAAATCATGATATTTTTTATGAGTTTGGATCATGGTAAACCAACTCCACATCCCTCATTAAGGAAATTTAAAATCATTATTAAATGGACCTTTTATTCTCAATTAAATATTTACACTAATGGGAAAAGGATCCTTATTGGGCCAAGAATTAGTCTTCAATTAGGTGACCCATGTTAGCCAATAAGTCTACCACTAAGTTACCTCCCCTATATGTGTGCAAGATTTTGATATTTTTGAACTTCTTGAGAAGCTCTCCAATATATAATATCTTATTACAATTTTCCCAATGATATAGATTTATTCTTTAACAAATTTATAGTATTATTAGAATTTCCTTCAATTATCAAGTCAAGAATATTGAGCTTAGCTCAATTCTTAGAAGTATATTAGTGTAATTTTCACTCCTAGTTTTTTATTTTATTTTAACAAATAGATCCTTCTTACTATTCCTTAGCACTCCCCCTCTAGGTTATCTTGTATGAGTTTGATCTACTCCATATTTGAGGGAATCCAAATGGTTCCTCTTCCATTTTGTAGTACAGAAAAATCAATATTATCCAAATTAGATTTGATATTTTAGGTCAAATCAGTATCGTCTTCCACTGTCATAGAAAACCTTTTGGGCCTTTTAATTTGAAAAAAAATCCATATTTTCTTGAATGTCCTGGCATATTTTCATCATCCTCACATTACAAGGCCTACATTTCTTTCTAAATATCTTTTTATTTTTTTCCTTTCCAACTTTCCTAGTAGATATGAGGAAGAGTTTGAGACCAGAATTATTTTATAGATAGAAAAGTTATTGTTTTATTTTATTGACAATATTTTGTATTGGAATCTAATTTATGATTATGTTTATGGGATACATATGTCATGATTTTATAATTCTGGAATTTATCACTAATACATTTGATCTAGATTTACGATGGAGGTTTCTGATGGAGAAGGTATATTGTGACCAAATTTGATTTTTTTTGAAAAAATGCTCGTATTCATTGGAATTCTGACAGTAATTTCACATTTGGTTTCGACGAAGCAGGCATTAGTAATGAAATTTGTTTTTTTTTCAAAAAAGTGCCCGTGTTCATCGAAATTTTGACGACAATAGGCATTACTTAAAAAAAGAAAAAAAGAGGGCAAGTCATTTGTGCATTGCAACCCCATGCAGGCATCCACATTGACTTCAACCCTTGACAAGATCAAATGGAACACTCACCATTGGAGGTAGATTCTTCACCTTAATTTTGGATTTGCATAATGAGGAATTGCTGAACCTTCACCTTGATTCATTCATTGGATATTTGGATTTAATTTGCATAATATTTGTATGACGAATTTTAGACAACTCACACTTTCCTTTATACTATGTGTACATTGAAGTTGGATTTAATGTATGTAGAGGAAGAAGTTGAAATGCTTGTAGAAAGAAGGAAACTTTCTAATTTGGGTGCAGAGATAGGAACAAGTTTGTGGTATCTTCACACACCCTACACCTATCCCTTTTCCAACCTTCCAAAGTCTGATCTTTTCATTCACAACCCAACTCACCATCAAAATACTATCTTGACAAACTTAGACACCCAAAAATCAGTCCTTCCAACTCATGTAGCACGTGGAAGAATTATCATGTGGCCCTGCAAAGACAAAGAAGATTAAATACATGATTACTAGGGTCATCCCACTCCTTGACAAGGATTTTCAACATGGGAATGACCCCCAAACCATTTTCTTACTATCTCGGGTTACCCTAGTTTAGGGTATTAGCATTTTTTACTAAATATTCTCTAACTTTGTAAAAACTGACTGAAAATGGATGAAACTGAAGGGAAATGACAAAGAATCGACTCCTCTAGCACATCCAATGGATCTCCCAAGTCGGTGAAGCAATTAATACAAAGAAAAGTTCATTTTAGTAGACTTTTACGTCCGAGAACACAAGAAATCACTAATAGTATTTGGATGGGCCCTTACTTAAATAAAGATAAGCTTGCTAGGTCATCACTTTGAATTAACTAAGAATCCATTATTTTCCATCTACTTGATCAAAATTTGAAACAAATCATTTCAGACTTGGATTTCTTGTGGAGGAAGCCTTCTTTTGCCTTTCCTTATAATCCTTATAATTATACAAATATTAGCCTAAAGATCTTTCATTTGGCCCATCTATCCATTTGATTCAAAAGTCAACAACTCTAACAACTTTATTTAGCTTGGTAATGGAATTCTGTAAGGCTTTCACCACATTGGCAGCATGAGATGTAGCCACAATTAACCCCATACATTCATTCAAGACTTGTTCATCAAATTTACTATTTGGCCCAAACTTCCCTTCCACCTTCGTATCCCGTTTAGACAAAATAACTTATATAGTGTCCAACCAATCCTTATCTGATCTAAAGAGATGAGCCCCCAAATGTATTGTTATGTATTCATCATAAGCCTGATGCTTAGTTAAGATGGGATAATGGCACTTTACCATCATAGTTATTTTTCATTCTATGATTTCTAGCTTGGATATTAGCTCATCTAGACTACTTTGAATGAAGCCATTATCTTCATCTCTCAATACATCAACTTCTTTGATTTTATTTTCACTCAACATTTTAATTTCACTTCCTTGCATCTTTCTCCCATTGATTAGCACAGGTTGACATTATTAATTCCAACTTACTGGCTTCATCATAAACATTGTATAACCTAGAAAAGAAGGTTCTGATGTGATTCATTTGCTCCATAACCCATTTATCCATCATTGTAGCTTTACCCTTTATAGCATACAAATATTCTATTTCTTTTTTAGGAAGAAATGTAGGCATTAGTATCCTTGAAACTTGAGAAGCTCAAGGGGCATCAAGATCTTTAAAGAGTTGTTCATGTACTATGATACTAAATAGCCTTCCTTTCTTGTTTAGATTGGTATCATTTTTGCATCCTTACCTTTATAGTATCAGTAGTTGCATCTAAAGTTGCTACTTCTCCCCATTTAGTTTATTTTCTAAATTTCACTTGAGTTCCCTAATGATCAAAAGGATCCATTTCTTAGTCATCCTTATTTGACATTAGGATAGTGACGTTTGCAACTATCTCTCCTTTTTCATAGTTTTAGGTGGCATAAAATGTCATTGCCTTCTTTGGCTTCCTTGCGGCCTCAACCTCAACAATCATCTTTTGAAAACTTACTTTCTTTAATACTCTCTTATTTATCCTTTCAAAGTTGAATTGTAGCCACTTAGGAACATCTATATTCTCATCACTTTGGATGGATGGGTTCATGGTAGTTATAACCTACTTTGGCCTTTGTTCTTCATCTTGTTGCTTGTGCACCTAAGTTTAAAATTTTGGAGGAGTCATCTTGGGGGTAGGGGCCTAGATAGATCCTATTTTTCTTGTTCTCCATGCTTCTTTGACTCCATGTTTCTTCTCTCTTCATTTTGTTTGGCCTTAGGCTCTAAAAATAAAGTTTATTGGTCTTCTATTGTCATGATAATTCTTGAGTTGTCTTGGTCCACACCCATTTCCATTACTTCTTGTGTTTGCACTTGGGTAGGAGTAACCATAGGTGTATCATGCTAACTTGGGTATCATGCTATGTATCATATTATGTTGTGTGCAGGGCTCCAAATTAGATTTGGTACGTGTTTGGGCATGAGGACAGTCTGATATCTCTATGTATCAGACAGTAAAAGGCAGTAAGAGTGAATAATTTGGTGGGAAGACCAATCGATTGGTATTTTGAAGTGGTTGATGATAGAGAGAGGGGTGATGGGACCCTATGAAACCTTCAGAAGGGTTTGTGGATCAAAACCAAATGAAATAGATTAAATTTCTATGACTGTCCTAAGGGTATTAATTGTCACAGTCATAGTTTTACTAGTGATATTATTTTTGTTTTGACAGAGTTGTGTTTGTAAACCTGTGTGGACATGTAATGGAGTCATGAGATGTCTTAAGACTTCATCAATACTTAACAACAACATAGTGTGTAGGCACCTAAAATATGAAAGGACAACATATTGGAAGGAGACAATCATCCATACTTATCACAAAATTCTGCAGCTCATGAAGACTCAAGGTGAGTTGCAAAATGACCATCAGTGAGTGTGAACCCTGACTTCACAAATTATGATTAGTTGCCATGATACTTGACCCTATCCTCATATTTTTGGCTCAATTCATATTAGTTTTCCCAAGCCTAGAATCCAATTAATGTATCCAAGGGTGTCTAGAAGAATGGATTGTATGATCACTCTCAACAATTTGATCATTCTCAATTCAACTAAAGGTCCAAAGTGCTCATTCTCAATAGTTTGAGTTACAACTATCAATTCCCAATTCTTGACAACTCCATATTCTAAGTTCCTTCTAACTTATATTTCATTTTCATGAGTCAACTTATAGTTATTAATTTAGTTATAGGCTAGTATCTTGTGTGTTGATTGTACCTCTTATTTTGATAAGGTTTTGGGTGGATTTTAATCTCTAATTTTGAGGAAAAAGTTTCCCTATAGATATAATTTCAAAATTCATTTTGAGGGTCTAAGAATTGATTATTTAAGGTCCAAGTTTAGTAACACTACTTAGTTTGTTTTCTTTCAAAAGACATTTAGCAAGAGGTTGTAGATTGAATACTTGTGCTTTGCTAGTATATTTTGAAGAATTAATAGAAATGAAGTTCATAGTTTGCAACAGTATTGGTAGTCTTTTTTGATTGCTCGGTATTCTTCTATTTCTTTCATTTTCCTTAGTCCTGAATTAATATTTACATTTATGAAACATCTTCTTTATTACAATCAATTTGTGCATCTTTCGTGGTGATTGAAGTTAATAATGAACATGCGAATGAATAGTAGTAGTTGTTCTAGAGCTTTCCTTGGTCTCATTTTTATGTTAGAATTGGCAATTTTGGCATGATAAATTATTTACATACAAGGTTATTTCTAGATTTTGTTGATAATGTGGGTTTAGGTAATACTGATGATTCATTATCTCATAGCCTTGTTCTATCTTTTGCAATTTATTTTAACCTTTTAGCTTAGGCAGATTGAGAAAATGACATTTCAACTTGATTAGTGACATTTTCCCCTTGAACAAACTGGCCACATGAACACTTTGTTATCTTGTATCATTGTTACCTTGGGAAGTCTGGAATACCTTTAGTTTCTACTATTTTATAAGAGAGATTAAGTGGTGATACCTAGTCTTTGTTGAGTGTGTCAAAAGACCCATCAACAAAATTGGCTCTAGAGGGAGGCAAAGAACAAGTTGGAGCGTATGTAATTGTTCTCCCTTGAGAAGTTCAAGATTGTTCTAAGATTAACTCCCAACAAAGGAAAATTATTAGATCTTGGACTCGTCACTAGATTCCAAGGAAATAAAGGAAAATGACACAAGAATTTGATTAATAAGCATTCCAATAATATAAAATTCAAATATTATTTGAAGAATTTTATGGTTTCAACTCAAATAGAAAGCATTTCTAAAAAAAAATGAATACACATTTGTCTAAGAAAATAGTAATGATCTCAACATATTATTAAATTCCATTATCAAGGATATGGCACATGTAGAAAAATAGATTTTGGATAACACAAAGATAAAAACTACAAGGAAAGGTTTACACAAAGCACCTATAGACTTTGCTACATGATGTTACTAAAAAGGAGCTTACTAATTAGAGTGTGCATCTCAAAGTTTGTTTCTAAATTGACACACTCATTGTCATTGATCTATGGAAAAGTGAAGAGAACTTCCTTGACTCAAAATTATATTCAATACCATAACAATTCCTTGATCCTATTCTCGATTTTGGACCACTAGTGTCTTAGTCACTTGACCCTATTCTTGATTTTGGACCACTAGTGTCTTAGTCACCAAGCTCAAGACATTCAATCAATTGTTGAGAATATCATCTTAATGGTAGTTATAGACAAGAGTTGTGACCTTGACAAATGGGGGTGTCAAATAAATAATTTTCCAACAAAAATTTTCAATTTTCCATTAGGTTTGTCCTTATTTGAATTCTCATTTCAACTTCCAAGGACACTAGTTAGTACTAGGTGTGATGATTCTTTGGTTCCACCAAGATCCCTAATATACTACTTTTAGTAAGTTTTCCTTTTTTTGAAAGCTATATAGTAGCTGAATTTGAATCATGTAACAAGAATAGAAGGAATTCATCTCTACTACAAAGTTTACCCATTTTGTAAACACACTCGATTAAAATAAAGAATATTTTTTTCAGCTATATTGTAATTATCAATTTTCTGTTTTATTTTTTTCAGCTATATTGATATTAAAGAACTAGCTACTAACTCCTCGAATTCCTTCAAGTTGTTGATCTAAGTGGCTTGAGGAAAAAAAAGATCAAGGATGATGAACTGATTTGTACTGATTCTTTGAAGTAATCAAAATAAGCAGTGAGCCCCATTGGAAAGGTCATTTGGCAATTGGACTCCCTTCAGATCCTAGGTAAGTTGTGACACAAGAATGGGAGGAAAACACCTGGATTTGAATATGAACAACTTGTTTGTCTTCAAGAATTACTTCCCTTCTTCTCTGATTTGGCTTAAGTTTGATCTTCTTCACTAGATTTCATTAATCTCTGATTGAATTCATATCAGGACTGCATATACTTGTTTCTAGAATCCGATGTAGATTGAAATCCATGTCTGTCAGATTATTCACTTAAATCTGCACCTCTTGAATTATCCTTAAAATATGATTACCTCAATACAAAAATGAATTTGTATCTTTGCCTTGTCATTTACTTATGCTCTCCTTATGATGTGATTTTGAATTTAAATCCCCCAAATGGTTTTGTTCATGTGACACATCTTTCCCTTCAAAGGCCAACTTTTTTATTTCCTAAGTGCCACACCTTACATTGTGTCCTTAAAAAATCTTGTTTGATTGTCCATTTTTGAGTGTGTGGGGCCCAAAAGGATGATATGATATGGTGGAGAGAATTATGAGGGGGGAATGGTAGGAAATGTTAAGGGTAGCTGCTACGTGGAGAAAGAGGAGGGAATGGGATGTGTGGGTAAAGGGGAACATAAGGGATATAAATGATGGAAGAAGGAGATACGTGGGGGGGGAAGAGGTTTGGGATGTGAGAGGTAGAATGGTTTTGAGTTAGGATATGTTGGGGCATAATATGGAGTGGGAGGTATAAGGGGGAAATGAAAGGGTAAATAGGATGCAGGTTATAATGGGAGTTATAAGGGGAAAGGAAAAAGGGTAAGGGGGTAGGGTGGTAGGTTAGGATAGGGATAGGATATGGGTAGGCTAGGATGGGGGTAGGTGATAAGATAAAAAGGGTAGTTCAATAGGTGTGTGGTAGAGGTAAGTTTAGGGAAATAAAAGAAGTAATACTTATGGGATGTGGGTTAGAATAGGTGATTTTAAGGGAATAAAGGGGTAAAGGGGTAGGTAGTGTGGAGGGGAGTGTGATATAGAAGGTCTGAGGGGAAGGGAGATGCTAGGATAGAATAGGGGTAGGGGTAAGGTGGAAAGGAAGTTAGTGGAGGGAGGTGAGGGTGTAAGATGGCAGGGTAGGTTTAAGTTAAGATGTAAAAGGTTAAGGCATGGGGTATGAAAGGTGGATGGAGGATAGAGGATAGGAAGGTAGGTGAGTTAGAAGGTATGGTAAATGGAAGTGAAGAGTGTTAGGGGAGGTGGAAATGGGAGGAAATGGAAATGGGAGTGATTAGATTCGGGCACCCATTGACAGGACCGACAAAAGTGGAAGGGATTATGCCTTGGCTAGGCAAAGGGAATGTTAAACCTCACTTCATTTCAAAGAGAAAGACTTGGCCAACTCCTGAGCAACTATGAACAAAAGGTTAACATCAAAGACTCGACAACAACCAACTAAGCTAAGATAACTAACCTAGAAAGTGAAAAAGTGGGGGTCCCCATTTGCAATGGGGCGATGTGTGAATACATCACAACAGGATGTTGAAGAGGATAAAATGGAATGAAAGGTTAAATGATCAAAAACACAATGAAATAAATATGAAAACACTAAAACATCAAGAGATCATTTTTACCTTACTATTTTACCTTCTCCTTCAGATTGAGCTTGATGAAGTGGATGATGAGGATGTGCCCTTGATGCTCCACTTGATATGCTGCTTACTTGATTTGGATGTGGATTGGTCTCCTTTTCTCAACAAGATTAATGGATTGATATTTGGATTGGATTGTGATAGATAGATGAGGAATTGGATTAGAAGAGGATTGGATAGAGGATCATGAAGACATTATGATGGATATGAAGAAGATGATTTGGATCAAGGAGAAAAGAGGAGCATGACAATGCATGAGAAGTGGATGATTTGTGAGGAGAATAGACTCCAATTTATAGATTGAATGAGGCCAATGGAGGTTCAAGATTGATTTGATCATGAAGGGTTGAGATTGATTTGAGATAGAAGGCATGGATCAAGGGTGCCTTGGGAAAATAAACAGGAATATTAAATGCCTTGGGAAAAAGGTGGAGAAATTTGAATTTGAAATATGAGGAATTAAAAATTCCAAAATAAGGATGCATTGAGGGATTCAAAGAAATTTGAATTTTTTTGAGAGACTCAATGTTGATGTGACATGAGTGGGAATTAAAAATTGAGGGATAATGATAAGCATGATTATGAGAGATTATAGAAGGATTAATTACCTTGAGTGGGATTAGGAAAAGTGATTTGTAGGAATCACATGACTAGGTTAATTAATTAGAATTAATTAACTGAGTGGGTTTAGAGGAAATAATTATTGGAGGGGACTTTAGTAGAATAGGGGAATAATTAATTTATTTGATAAATTAATTAATGGACAATAGTGATAGGATTAATCAAATTAGATTTAATTGCTTCTAAGAGGAATAAGGATAACACAATTAAGTCAATTAATTATGTTGATAGGCTTAAATTAATTAAATATTAATTTTAGGTGTCTACAGATGTCACTCTTTCCACTTACCTTTGTTTTTGTGAATATGCATAACACTATTTTGGAAATGATAATATAGATCCTCATCCATTAAAAAATAATTATAATGGTAAAATTAATAGACCTTGTGTAGGGTCCTCCAAGCCTAGAGTAAGGAGTTTGAAGTGCAGATACATTGATTTGGCCTTGTGGCCATAAATGAGTGTTGACCTAATAGGAGATGTCTTGAGACTGGCAATTTTGGAAATGTGGCATTGTTGAGATCCAACACTTAGGTGTGAACCTTGTCTTCATAAATTATGATTAGTTGCCATGAAACTTGACCCTATCCTCATGGTGTTAGCTCAATTCATATTAGTTTTCCCAAGCCTAGAAGGCAAGTAATGTATCCAAGGGTGTCTAGAAGAATGGAGTGTATGATCATTGACTTTGTATGTTGAAACCATTATACATGCCCCTCCATTGAGGGTATTGGGGAAGATTGGGAATAGTGTGTTTTGGTGAAGAAACATGATGTGAGAAGTTTGATGCAGAGGCAAGGGTAGAACTCAGTATTTCATATTAGGACAACAACCGCATTGATTAGGCAAGTCAAATAAGGTCTCTCCAATGTCTAGGATACACAAGGGCAAAATTAGTCATGCAAGTATGCATGAGCATGGGAATGGATAATTACTTTCCTTTTAGACTAACTTGGGTCTATGACTCTCAATGGTGTTCATTCCAAAAGTATATGTAATACCATTCACTTGCACCCAAGGTGTGACTGAGAATTTTGTCTTACTTGTCACCATACTCTTGATGAATTCACAACATTGATAATGAATTCACATTAGACACTCATGGATTAATCCAATTAGACATTATTCAACTTATGATATGATACAAGGATTGCATACCACAAAGCCATTAGCATATCACCTACTCTAAATCACCACAAAGCCATTATATATGTTTTGAGATGAAAAAGAAGAGTTAAATGGTTTTGGTTCAATATGCATAATTTCTATGTTCAAGTAATTTAATTTGGTATGTTATACTGAAACATGATTTCATAACTAACATTTCAACTTCTATATAACTAGTTCTATGGCCCGATTTTTTTGCCTGTGAAGAAAGACCATGTCAGACAATATCAGCGAACAACAAAATAAGGAGAAAATTGCTAGATTGTGGTCTAACTTGAAAAGAAAAGGTGATGGAAAATTTTATTGTCCCTACAAAATTTGTAAGGGGTTAAAGACTAGAAGAATTCTAATCAAAACAGCTAAGAAACATTGTAGGCTACATGGTCACATTGAAGGGGGACATGATTATCATCCATTGGTAAGTATTTCATTATATCATTTTAACAATTTATATACATAAGAAATCACTTGATGATGAGATCATGATCATGGTTTATTTATGTTTATCATTTTTATATAGGTCAAGCACCCTGAAGCACATGATATGGATCAACACAACCTGAAGAATATGGTTTTTGAAGTGGAGGAACATGGAGGTGTGACTATCGAAGCTAAAGATAATGATCCCATGGAAGATGATGATCATGAGCCACAAAACACAATTGAAGATGATGGTAAAAATGTTGTGATGAATAAATGATGAACAGTTAGTACCAAACTGGTACTGAGAGGGGGGGGGTGAATCAGTACAGAAAAAAACACTTTTCCTTGAACTGGTTTGACTGAAAACACTGCACTTGACTAGCAAGCAATAACACCAGTCTAAACTAGATTACTACTGGTTAAACATAGTAAGAATGTGAAAGACATAAACTGGTAACTCTTAGCTTTCCACACGATCTAACATCTTATTTCCACTTCACCCATATGCATAAACAAGTAGTACATCAAAAGAAATGTAAAGACTTACTGGTTCAACATGCTTTACCGCTTGACATAAAATAACAAAGCATCACACATAACACACATATTTTTTCACGTGGAAACCCAACTGGGAAAAACCATGGTGGGGATGAATACCCACAAGCTGTTCTTTGAACCCTTTTGAAGTTCTCTCTGTTAGGAGCCTAGTGCAGCTAAAGACTTTACAATAGGTTCTGTTAGGAACCGATCCCGCTAGGGATCATCCAGTTAAGGGATGGCTAAAATACCCGGTTAAGGGTTAAACCCTGTTAAAGGTTACCTTGTTAGAGGATTTTAAGAACTCAAAGATTTTGAGTCACCCTGTTAAAGGATTTACAACAAGTTGGTTAAAGCTACCCTGTTAAGGGATTTTCCAGCTGTTGAAGTGGTTAGAGGTCAACAGGTATTACAATGATCTGGTAACAACACTTCAATACCAATGCAGATCCGCTTTAGTTCCTTCCTTCTGCAATCACACTCTGTAGGTATCTATTCTCTTATCTAGTCTGGCAAGAATCACGTATCTCTGCACTTAGATACACACACAACATTTGCCAACAACCTCAACATGAAAAATAACATCGACCTTATAGGAAAGATAGGTTGGTGGTATAAGCCCTAAAGCCTAAACATTTAGGCTAAGCAATTTAGTCAGTTCAATCCTAACCATTGAACATATTGCATTGATTACAACAGTCTTGAATAGATCTCAAGATGTTCTCCAATGTTTGTTCTTCACTGCTTCTTAGAGGTTGATAACCCATCATGCATTCTCCACCATTTACAGAGACTTTGCACATTCCCAAGATAGATAGGATCTATCTCCTTCATGCAAGATCCTTCACGCGCACAAGGCTGATGTGGCAACACAATATGTTCTTCATTACAATGCTAACTCATCACATGATGTCATCAGTTGAATCACACAGGCTTGGAACACTTCAACCGGAAACCCTGAAGCTAAGACTACCAAGCAGTAGTCATACCATATGAAACCTTGATACAAAACATTCCATATACCGGTTCACATTCCTACATACCAATTCACTTGGACAGACATACCGCTTCACTTTTTCATATATACTGGTTCACAACATCATATCGGTTCTCTTGCAAGTTACTTACTTCAATATACCGGTTCACTCTTCAACATATTGACATCAATGACAACATACAATATCATCATGTCATCATACTCTGTACATATGCCAACAATCTCCCCCTTTGGCATTGATGGAAATATACAAAGATATCTCTCCACTTCACATCTTCTCCCCCAACACTACAGATATCTTCTCCGCTTCACATCTTCTCCCCCTTTGACAATAATGCCAAAGTGGAGGCATATACATCTATGTCCCACTATGCTTCTCCCCCTGAGGAGTAGCATCCTTCAACACACCAATCCTGAAAAAGATATATCAATGTAAGTCCTGACTGATGTGCAACACACACCTTTAGTTCACCTCTTGAAGGGGTAGTACCCCTAATTCACCTCTCAAATAGGTAAAGGTAGCCTTCGGTAGAGGCTTGGTGAATATGTCTGCTAACTGCTCCTTACTAGAAACATGTTCCAGTACAACTTCTTTATTCTGAACCTTCTCCCTCAAGAAATGATACTTGAGCTCGAAGTGCTTGGTTCTAGCCTGTAAAACCGGATTCTTGGAGATGTTAATCGCACTTGTGTTGTCACAAAATATACTTACCAGTTTAGATACAGGAACTTTGAAGCCATTTAATACATGCTTCATCCAAATTGTCTAGGTGCAGTTCATAAATGCTACAACATACTCCGCTTCTGTTGTAGACTGAGAGATACAACTCTACTTCTTACTCATCCATGAGACTAGTCTACCACCAAGAAAGAATGCACCACCAGTTGTGCTCTTCTGGTCATCCACATTACCAACCCAGTCAGCATCTATAAACACTTTTAGGTTGAAATCATTACTGTATGGATACCATAATCCATAGTCAATAGTTCCCTTCTGATATCTCAAAATTCGCTTGACTGCTACCAAGTAGGATTCTCTTGGGCTTTTCTGGAACTGTGCAGTAATGCCCACTGCATGTGTAATGTCTAGTCTACTATGTACTACATAGTGCAATTTACCAATCATTGATTAGTATTCCTTCTCATTTACCAACCCTGAGTCATCCTCTTTTGATAATTTACAACTGGTCACCATCAGTGTACCAACCAGTTTGTTGTCTTCCATGCCAAAAGTCTTCAACACCTCTTTGACATATATTGAAATGAGTGATAAAGATTCCATCTTTCATTTGTTGAATTTGTAGTCCAATGAAGAACTTAATCTCCCCTATAAGTGAAATCTCAAATTCCTTTTTCATCTCATCTACAAAATCATGACTCATCTTATCATCTCCTCCAAAAATTATGTCATCAACAAATACCTCATAGATTAGAATCTGATCTCCTTCTGACTTCAGGTAGATATTACTATCCTCACTTGTTCTCTCAAATCCAATCTTCACAAGATGGGAGTGCAAGCATTCATACCATGCTCTAGGTGCCTGGTTTAGTCCATAGAAGACTTTATGTAGCCTACACACCATGTCACTGTCTTCTAATAGGGAAAACCCATCTGGTTGCCCTATATACACCTCCTCTTCTAGTATTCCATTTAGGAATGTAGATTATACATCCATTTGATATACTTTGAATCCCTTGAATGTTGTTTATGCAAGAAGCATACGAACTCCTTCCAATCTAGCTATTGGAGTAAATGTTTCTCCATAGTATTCTCCTTCTTCTTGAGTATATCCTTTGCACACCAGTCTGGCTTTGTTTCTTACCACTGTGCCATCTTCATTCAACTTATTTCCGAAAACCCATTTGATGCCTATGACATTTTTATGCTCAGTTCTGGGTACCAAAGATCATGTACCATTCTTTTCTATCTGGACAACTTCCTCTTCCATTGCCTTGATCCAGTCTTCATCTTTATGTGCCTTTCTGAATGTTTTAGGCTCAAATTCAAAGATCATGCAAGAGTTTTCTCTGACCTTTCTTCTTGTAAGAATTCCTGCATCCTTGTCTCCTATGATCTGCTTTGGATCATGATTTAGCTTTACATACCTAGGAATGATCTTAGTTGTTTCCTCTTGCTTTTCTTCTTCATCCTCATCTTCATTAGCATCAGCATCTACTGGTGTAGGAGCACTATTACTGGTGCTAGACTATTTTGCAACCGGTTCCCAGAAGGTTACTATCGGTTCATCTCCTACTTTCTCACTGTCAGTTTCCTCATATTTCTTAGAGGTTTCATCAACTCTAACATTGATTCTTTCAACAATTCTTTGAGTCCTATTGTTGAAACATTTGAGAGCTTTTCTCTTTGTGGAATACCCTAGGAAAATTCCCTCATCACATTTAGCATCAAACTTGCTTTGATGTTCACTCCTCTTGATATAACATTTGCTACCAAACACTCTAAAGTAGCTTACCACTGGTGTCTTACCTATCCAATACTCATAAGGTGTTTTATCCTTACCCTTTTTGATGAGTACTCGGTTCATTGTGTAGACTGAAGTGCTCACCGCTTCTCTCCAAAAAGTGTGAGCAACTTTTCCTTGGATCAACATTGTTCTGGCCGCTTCAACTATAGTCCGGTTGTTTCTCTCTGCTAGGCCATTCTACTGTGGAGTCCGGGGGTAGACAGTTTCCTCTTGATGTTATTCTCTTCACAGTACTTGTTGAATTCACCGGAAGTGAATTCTCCTCCTTGATCAGATCTCAGGCACTTAATCCTCTTACCTCTTTCTTTTTCAACCAGTGCTCTGAAGGCTTTGAACTTTCCAAAGGCTTCAAACTTGTCCTTCAAGAATGTGACCCGCATCATTCTTGAGCAATCATCAGTAAGAATCATAAAATACCTATCTCCCTACACACTCCTAGTTTTCATAGGACCACACAAATCAGTATGCACAAGATCAAGTAAATTGTCTGCAGTGAAAGGTTTACCTTTGAAGGTTGAGGAAGATATTTTCCCTAGTTGATACTCTCTGCACAAAGGATTCTCTGGTTTGCTCAGCATAGGCAATCCTCTAACTGCCTTGATCTTACTGGCCTTCACAATATTATCAAAGTTTACATGGCAGAGTCTTCTATGCCATATCTAGCTATCCTCAAACTTAGCCATTAGACATGTACTGACATTAGCATTTAGCTGAAACAGGTTACCTTTGGTCTACATAATGGTAGCCATCAGTTCACCATTCTTTCCTTTGATTTTGCACTTTCCATTTTTGAATTCTAGAGTGAGTCCATTATCATTCAGTTGAGCAACACTCAAAAGATTGTGTCTAAGACTTTCTACCCAATACACATTGTCAGCACTGCTTCTTCCATTCAGAGAGATGGACCCTCTGCCTTTTACCATACATGGTGCATTATTACCAAAATGAACCACACCACCATCATACTCTTCCAGAGATAGAAACTTACTCCAATCACCAGTCATATGGTGAGAACAACCACTGTAAATAATCCACTCATTGGAATTATCAAAGCGAGAGACAAGAGCCTTCTTGTCTGACACATCTTCCTTAACTGCTACAAACACAATGTCTTCACTTTCTTCATCTTGTGACTCCTCATCAGTGACACCTTCATCAACTGCTACAAAATAGTTTCTCCAATTTCCTCCTTGAACTTCTTGAACCTCTCAGGTTTCTCCTTGTTATCACCATTGGGGCAGTTTACAGCAATGTGTCCTATCTAGTTACAAGAAAAGCATTTCAAAGGAAGCTTACCTTTGTATTTACTAGTTCCCTTGGGAAGTCTCTTGGAAAGAAGAGCTTCAAATTCCATCTGGATCTCCTCATCATCTATTTCTCTACTTTGTCTTGGTTCACCACTGGTACTAGCTTCTTTGCCTTTTATAGATGGTGCAGTAGATGCTCTGAAGACGGATTCAGTCTTCTGAATATTGCCATCATTATTATTTAGCTCATACACTATTAACTTTACAATGATGGAGTCTAGGGATACCATTGTCTTGTCTATAGACCTCAACTCCTGAATAGTAGCAACCCTTATTGCATAGACCAGTAATAAGGATCTCAAAACTTTGCTAACAATAGTGGAATCTTCCATTTTACCACCTGCACTCTTGATATCTCCAACAATAGTTTTGATTCTTATTCCATATTGTTGAATGGTCTCTCCTTCAACCATCCGCATGTCTTCAAACTTTCCCCTAAGGCTTTCTTCCTTATCTTGTTTCACATGCTCATCACCACCATAGATATTCTCAAGAGCATCCCATACTTCTTTGGGATTCTCTTTATCTGGAACATCAATAAACTCAATGTCAAATAAACTGCTGATTAGGGCTTCCATGACTTGCCCATCCTCCCAAATCTCTCTCTTTTGATCATCAATGAGAGTACCGGTAGGGATAACATAAGCATTCTCAACATAGCTCTAGTGTTGAGCACCCATGCTTTTGATGTATATCTTCATTCTATCCTTCCATATTTTAAAGTTGTCTCTATTGAACTTTGGACCTTCCCTCTTCATCATTAGAGTAGGATCTTTACCTCAAGCAATTAAGCTTACAACACAGAGGACCTAGAAGATGCTTTGATACCAATTGATGAATCAGTGATGAATAGTTAGTACCAAACTGGTACTAAGAGGGGGGGGTGAATTAGTACAAACAAAAACACTATTCCATGAACTGGTTTGACTGAAAACACTGCACTTGACTGGCAAGCAATAACACCGGTCTAAACTAGATTACTACCAGTTAAACATAGTAAGAATGTGAAAGACATAAATCAGTAACTCTTAGCTTTCCACACGATCTAACATCTTATTTCCACTTCACCCATATGCATACACAAGTAATACATCAACCAAAATGTAAAGATTTACTGGTTCAACAAGCTTTACCGCTTGATAGAAAATAACAAAGCATCACATGAAAAGCATCACACATAACACACATATTTTTTCACATGGAAACCCAACTGGGAAAAACCACGGTGGGGATGAATACCCACAAAGTTTTCTTTGAACCCTTTTGAAGTCGTCTCTATTAGGATCCTAGTCCGGTTACTTACTTTACAATAGGTTCTGATAGGAACCGATCCTGCTAGGGATCACTCGGTTAAGGGATGGTTAAAATACCTGGTTAAGGGTTAAACCCTGTTAAAGGTTACCTTGTTAGAGGATTTTGAGTCACCCTATTAAAGGATTTACAACAAGCCGGTTAAAGCTACCCTGTTAAGGGATTTTCCAACTGTTGAAGTGGTTAGAGGTCAACAGGTATTACAATGATCTGGTAACATCACTTCAATGCCAATGCAGATCCACTTTAGTTCCTTCCTTCTGCAATCACACTCTGCAGGTATCTATTCTCTTATCTGGTCTAGCAAGAATCATGTATCTTTGCACTTAGATACACACAACATTTGCCAACAACCTCAACATGAAAAACAACATCAACCTTATAGGAAAGATAGGTCGGTGGTATAAACCCTAAACCCTAAACATTTAGGTTAAGAAATTCAGTCTGTTCAATCCTAACCATTGAACATATTGCATTGATTATAACCCTTCAACATGATAGATCTCAAGATGTTCTCCAAGGTTCATCCTTCACTGCTTCTTGGAGGCTGATAACCCATCACACGTTCTCCATCATTTACAGAGACTTCACACATTCCTGAGATAGATAGGATCTATCTCCTTCATGCAAGATCCGTCACGCGCACAAGGCTGACGTGGCAACACAATCTATTCTTCATTACAATGCTAACTCATCACACGATGTCATCAGTTGAATCACACAGGCCTGGAACACTTCAACCAGAAACCCTGAAGCTAAGAATACCAACCGGTAGTCATACCATATGAAACCTTGATACAAAACATTCCATATATTAGTTCACATTCCAACATACCGGTTCACTTGGACAAACATACCACTTCACTTTTTCACATATATCAGTTCACAACATCATACCAGTTCTCTTGCAAGTTGCTTACTTCAATATACCAGTTCATTCTTCAGCATATTAACATCAATGACAACATACAATATCATCATATCATCATACTCTGCACATTTTCCAACATGTTGGTATTATGGATGTGTTGCATTGGTTTTGTCATTGATGTCAACACTTATCAATACCCATCTTTCTAGAGATCTTTGGTTATGTTCACCGGCATGTTCAGTGACTTATGCACAGTCACTGATATCTGGTTCACCGACAGGTTACATTGTTCACCGACACAGAGGGTGACTTTTTATCATCTAGAGATTACCTGGTTATGTCGAAGACATGGTTTGGACACTTAGTTTTGGTGATTTGGTTATTGGTCTAATCGAGTTGGCCTTTCTGCATGTGCATACCCCATTTGTACACACATACTATCTGGAGTAGTATTATCTAATTGTGGGTAAGATTTCCTACTATGGTTTTTCCCCTTACAGGGTTTCCATGTACAAATATTTGTGTTATGTGTTGTGGATGTTATTTCTCTTTCTATTTCATGCATTAAGTTTTACCGGTATTGTTATTAATTGTTAAACTATCAACTGACATTAAGTTTGATTTACCGGTATTATGCATCAAGTTTGATTAAGTTATATTTGGGTTTAAATTAATAGACAAATAATTCACCCCCCTCTCTCAATTGCCTCTGGGTCCAAACAATTGGTATCAGAGCCAAGTCCTCTTTTTGCAGAAGTTTAACAGCTTGAGGAGATTCTATGGCAACTAACTATTTCAAGAAGGATAGTCCGAAACTTGATGGAACTAACTATGGTATATGGAAGATCAAAATGGAGACACATCTAAATTGCATTGTAAGAGACATATGGGATGTTACAAAGAATGGTTATATTGGTTCTACATAGAGTCAACCTAATCCACCAAACATGGCTAAAGATTAGGAGAATGATTGCAAAGCAAGAGAAGCACTTTTGAGCGCATTGTCTGATCAACAAATCATGGGATTATCAGACCGATCTACTACTAAAGCTATTTGGGATAAATTGGAGACATTGAATCAAGGTGATACCACTGTCAAAATTGCAAAAATGGAATGCTTCCGGGTTAGGTATGAAAATCTGAAAAATGGAAGAAGATGAAAGAATTTCTTCTTTTATGGAAAGAGTTAATGAAATTGTTTTGGGTATACAATGTTGTGGAGGATCCTTAAGTGAAGATGAGATTGTTTCTAAAGTTTTAAGAGCATTTCCACCAGCATACAAATTGAAAGTAACTGCTATCAATAAATTAAGAACAATGCCTAATACATCAATATCTAGAGATACTTTGGTTGGAAAACTTTCAGCTTTTGAGCTTGAGGAATTTGGTCCTGTTGCTACAATTAAAATAGATTTAGCTTTCAAAGCATCATCATCATCATCATCTGAGAAATATGATGCAAAAGCACTTTATGCAAAATAACTTGAAGACATCAGAAGAGAAAATGAAGAACTTGAAGAGCTTGAAGCACTATTTGCAAGAAACATGCCTAATGGTCTAGTTGGAAGTAAGTTTGAAGGTAAAGCACCATTTAAATATTTTAACTACAATAAAACTGGTCATATGGAATCTAGATGTCTGGATAGACATGCAAGATTAAGAGAAGAAGCTAAAAGAACATATAAGCCTAACCCTGAATCTCAGAGATATAGATTTAAGAAGAATAGAGACAAATCATGTTACTATGTTGATGAAGGAGTTACTGATGATTCTGATGAGGAACCAACAGACAATTGATGGGCGTTTGTTGCAATAACAAAAGATCAACCGACACCTACTATACAACCAGTAGAGCAGGCTGCCCTGACAGCTAAAATTGAAGAAGAGGATGAATGGATCATTGATTCTGGATGTTCACATTATATGACTGGTGATAAAAGTAAATTCTTAACTTTTCAAGAATACAATGGAGGTCTAGTAAGATTTGGGGATGATAAAGCTTGTTTGATCAGAGGAAAAGGCACTATATCTTTTGATGGTAAGCACAATACTAACAACGTTTATTATGTTGAAGGTTTGAAGTATAATCTTTTGAGTGTTGGTAAATTAGTTGAAAAAGGATTTCAGTTACAATTCAAGAATGGTAAGTGCAAAATCATGAATAGAACTGGTTTGGGAATTGCAACCGGTAATCAGACTAGAGGTAATATCTTTCACTTGAATAACAATGAGAAGACATTTTTGATTGCACATATTGATGAAAGTTGGTTATGGCATAAGAGACTTTGTCATGTGAATTTTGATTGCATTGTAAAGATCAGTACAACCAAGGTAGTAAGGGATTTACCTAAGATTTTAAAACCTCACAATCCGGTATGTAAGGAATGTGAACTTGGAAAGCAAGTTAGAATAACTTTCAAGAGTATTCTAGAGAAATCTAATAATGTTCTTGATTTAATTCATACTGACTTTTGTGGTCTGACAAGAACTAGAAGTCTACAAGGAGATAGAAATTTTATGCTAATCATTGATGATTATTCTAGAATGCATTGGGTTACTTTTCTTAGGGAGAAATTAGAAGCTTTTGGGAAATTCAAACTATTCAAGGCAATGGTAGAGAATGAAACCGGTAAGAAAATCAAATGTTTAAGATCAAATCAAGGAGGTGAATTCACATCTAAGGAATTTAATACATTCTATGAAATGAATGGAATCATAAGACAACTATCAGCACCTCGGACACCCCAACAGAATGGAGTTGTGGAAAGGAAGAACAGAACTATTCTGGATGCAGCTAGAAGCATGATATCAGAAGAAAACCTACCTCATGTGTATTGGAGAGAAGTAGTGAATACAACGGTTTACACATTCAATAGAGTTCACATCAAAGGTGAAACCGGTAAGACCCCTCATGAACTATGGTTTGGTAATAGTCCTACTCTTAAATATTTTAGAATATTTAGAAGCAAATGTTATATTAGGAGAGATGAGTATATTGGTAAATTTGATCCTAGAAGTGATGAAGGTATATTTCTTGGTTATTCATCTAAGAGCAAGGCATATAGATGTTTTAATAAAAATCATTGAGAGTGCAAATGTGAAGATTGATGAACACTTTAGAAGAGATTCAAGGTCTATGGACTTTGAACTGACAGTTGAGATAATCACAAATGAACCTATACATAATGCACCGGTACAAAATGTTGATCCAGTCACACCAGCATCATTTGAGAATTCCACTGTGACTAAAGAACAACAAGTGAATACACCCAAGTATGTAAGATTGAATCACTTTGAAATTCAAATAATTGGGAATAAGTATCAAGGAGTTATGAGAAGAGGAAGACTGGCAAATGAAGAGCCATGTTTAATTTCTCAAATTGAACCAGCATTAGTTAATGAGGCATGTGAAGATAAACATTGGATTAAGGCTATGGAAGATGAATTGGAACAAATTGAAAAGAATAACACATGGACATTGGTTCCCCACCCTAAAAACAAAAATGTAATTGGAACTAAATGGATATTCCGAAATAAACTTAATGAAGATGGTAAGGTAATCAGAAAAAAAGAAAGATTTGTGTGTAAGGGATATTCACAGAAAGAGGGAATTGATTACAATGAAACCTTTGCACTGGTAGCTAGAATTGAGGCATTTAGACTATTCCTAGCATTTGCAGCACACAAGAACTATAAAGTATATCAAATGGATGTTAAATGTGTATTTCTGAATGATGATCTTGAAGAGGAAGTTTACATTGAACAACCTAATGGATTTTCTTTGACAAATGACAAAGATATGGTTTGCAGGTTAAGAAAGCTTTATATGGATTGAAGAAAGCTCCTAGAGCTTGGTATGCTAGATTGGACAAATATCTTTTGAAGCTTGGTTACACTAAAGGTAATATTGACAACAACTTATATTTCAAAGTGACTAATGCTGACATCTTGCTTATTGAAGTTTTTGTTGATGATATAATTTTTGGAGGAGAAGATGGATTGTGTAAAGACTTTTCTAATAAGATGCAGGAAGAATTTGAAATGTCTATGATTGGGGAGATAAAATTATTTTTAGGGTTGCAGATTTCACAGACTGATAAAGGTATATTCATATGTCAATCAAAGTACTTGAAGAAACTACTAAACAAATTTGGTATGGAAAACTCTAAACCGGTAAGTACTCCTATGACTACAACTGACAAACTGTCATTGAAGGATGATTCAACAACTGTTAATCCGATAAGATATAAATCTATGATTGGAGGTTTACTATATTTGACACAAACAAGATCTGATATTATGAATACAGTATGTATTGTTTCAAGATTTTAGAGTAATCCTAAGGAAAATCATGAATTAGCAGTGAAAAGGATTTTTCGGTATCTACAAGGCACAACAAATCTTGGTTTATGGTATGTTAAAGATGAAAATTTTGATTTATGTTCATACATTGATGCTAATTGGGTAGGAGATGTAGATGAAAGAAAGAGAACCATTAGCGGAGCATTCTTTCTTGGTAGCAAATTGATTTCATGGTTGAGCAAGAAATAGAGTTATACATCATTATCAACAGCAGAATCAGAATATGTTGCAGCAACAACTAATTGTACTCGGGCATTATGGATTAAACAAATGTTGAAGGACATAAAGGTAAAATGCAAAGAACCTATAATTATTTACTGTGATAATATGGAAGCAATTGATATATCTAAGAATCTGATATTTCACTCTAAAACTAAACATGTTTCTATCAAATTCAATTTTCTGAAAGAGAATGTTGAAGCAAAAGAAGTGAAACTGGTTTATGTGAATACTAAAAAGAAGAATGCAGATATCTTTACTAAGCCTTTGCCTAAGGAAACTTTTGAATATCTTAGAGAGTAGCCTAGGGTAATACCCTCACCGATAGAGACTTAGACAGTTGGAGAATGGCATCAGACCGACAAAATTTATAGAGAAACCTTTTTCTGGATTTGATGGAGGAGAGCTACTTCTCAGGGAGAGTAGTTGGTCTTTCTAATTAGTTCTATGAACTGGTTGTATCTAGTTTTTTTATTGCTTTGGCATTCAATGTCAAAGGGGGAGAGATATCTATAGAAAAACACATTATCTTTTGAGAGATTATTCATAGGGGGAGAGATTGTTACTCTCTGCATCTATATTTTGATTTCTAGTAATTGATCTCTTTGGGAGATTGTTGGTTTTTGGTTTATTGGCATTTCTGCTTTAGCACTTAGATGGTTTTTTCATCTTGTGTTTCCATCAATGCCAAAGGGGGAGATTGTTGGTATTATGGATGTGTTGCATTGGTTTTTTTATTGATGTCAACACTTATCAACACCTATCTTTCAGGAGATCTTTGGTTATATTTACTAGCATGTTCAGTGACTTATGCATAGTCACCGATATCTGGTTCACCGATAGGTTATATTGTTCACTAACATAGAGGATGACTTGTTATCATCTGGAGATAACTTGGTTATGTCAAAGACATGCTTTGGACACTTGGTTTTGGTGATTTGGTTATTGGTCTAATTGAGTTGGCCTTTCTGCATTTGCAGACCCCATTTGTACACACATACTATCTGCAGTAGTATTATTTGATTGTGGGTAAGGTTTACCACCATGGTTTTTCCCCTTACAGGGTTTCGACGTACAAATATTTGTGTCATGTGTTGTGGATGTTATTTCTCTTTATGTTTCATGCATTAAGATTTACCAGTATTGTTATTAACTATTAAACTGTCAACCGACATTGTTTGCTTTACCGGTATTATGCATCAAGTTTGATTAAGTTATATTTGGGTTGAAATTAATAGACAACTAATTCACTCCCCCCCTCTTAGTTGCCTTCGGGTCCTAACAGCAAATACATTGATCCATGACATATTTAGTACTAGTGTAGCTGATCATCATGATGAAGATGACCTTGATGTTGTTCATGATGTCCCTCTACTTGAGAAGGCATCTGAGGCCCTTTACGAAGGCTCCCAGACAACTCTTCTTTCCATTGTATTGTTGTTGGTGAACTTGAAGGTTATGAATGGTTTATCCAACATAACAATCTCACATATGTTAAGGTATGTCATATATGTCATTATAGTTAATAATGGTGAGTCGTGTACCATTAATATTCTTTATATTAACAAATTATATTTTTTTATTGTAGATTGATAGGTGAGTTTTTGTTACCACCATCAAATATTCTACCTCGCTCATACTGAGAATTATCTATCATTATGAAAGATATTGGAATGGAGTATCAAGAAATAGATGTTTGTCCCAATGATCATATTATATATCACAAACAACATGAATTTCAAACTGAATTCCTTGAATGTCATATCGGTAGATATCAAACATATCAAATAACAAAAAGGGTGCCTTGAAATGTTCTTCATTATATTCCCATTATTCCACATATGCAATGATTATTCAAGTACACTAGCTTGGCACAATTTATGGATTACCATGCATGCAATAGAAGTCGATATGACATTATTCAAATGCCTACGGATGGTTCAACATTTATGGACATAGAGGAAAAGTGGCCACAGTTTAAAGAACAACCTCGTAATCTCAGGTTTTCATTGGCAGTGGAAGGTTTCAATCCATTTGGAGAGCTGAGATCTGTTTACTTAGTGTGGCCCATTTTTGTTATCAACAATAACATTCCTCCATGGATGTCAATAAAGAGGGAGCACATAATGTTGGCAATGATTGTTCTAGGTATTTTATCATTTAATAGTTGTCTACATTTAATTATAAATATTGCAGTAAAATGGTCATAATAATTATGTAATGTTTTTGTTCATTCGATTAGATAAGTACCAAGTTAAATATATGAAAGTATATATTGAGCCTCTTATTGACAAGTTGTTGGAGTTATGGAATGGTGTCACTATGTATGACGTCTCTAGATCAATAGGATAAAAACAATTTCAATTCCATGCGATGCTTGTATTGACAATACATGATGCCCTAGGGCTAGCACATTTTTGTGGTGTGTTATAGTGTTCAAGTTGTGCATGATAATTATAATTAAAAAATTAACATATTTAATCCAATTATACATTATCTTGTAGGTCTTCAAACAAAGGGAAAATTTGCATGTCTAGTTTGTGGCCAAAGATGAAATCTCATCATTCAAAAAGTTTAGGAAAGCAGGTGTTTAATGAGTATAGGCACTTTCTCCACAAAAATCATAAGTATCGAAATATTAAAAAAAATCTTCTCAATGGGAAAGAAGAGAATACATCAAAGCCACGAAGAAGGACACCTCACTTGTGAAAGTTGGAATATAATAGAATTAATCGTCAAGGTAATGCCATTCCATCTAATGGTTTATGTCATAAAACATCTTTTCTATTGTGTTTTGTTTACTAATGATGTGATTGATGATCATGAAGGTCATCAAGGCATAAATGACCACCTTCCTAAGGGACTAAAAAGTTATCCCCAACAATTTAGTAGGTTTCCCTACTATGAGCAGTTACAAATTGTGCATTTGTTTGATACTACGCATAATGGAAAGAATATAATAGAGGCATTATGGAAAATATTGGATGGAAGGCATGACAAAGAAAAAATTGTCAAAATTTGTAGTGACATTCAGGAATGCAATCATGCAATGAAAAATGACATTCAATCAAATAGCCATGGAGACCTGATTAATATAAGTGACCTTCCTTGGTTATTAACAGACCAGCAAAGCAATGCTATAAAACAAGTCATATAGAAAATTTTATTTCCCACAGGATTTGCTTCAAATATAAACAATCTCATATCAAAGAAAAGTGAATTTGGGTCAGGGATGAAAACACATGATTGACATACCTTCATTAAGGTAATTCATGTTCTTGTATTTTTACTATATATTTGTATACTGTGCATGTACTTTTCATTGTATTATGTTAGAAAAAAATGAAAAGATAATTTTATAATTGTTGCAGTATGTTCTACCTCTATCTCTCCCAGATGACTTCGACAATAATGTCAAGCAAGTCATATATGATCTTGGAAATACATGAGGTAAGTAGTGATATTTGTTCAGTTCATTGTATAGATATTATATTTGTGATTTGTTTTACTTGTTATGTAATATATTTTTTTGCATCTTGAATATCTTGTAGGTGGTTGTTATGTAAAGAAATCCATAAAGAAGATATAAAATATTGGAAGAGAAAAATTCCTCATCTAATGTGTTCTACCTTTAGCTTTTTTCAATGCACAAGAACACTACCTCATACACCAAGTTGATGAGATTGAATTGTGTGAACCCTTTAGTCGAGGATCCTGCATAGTCTACATAAAGTAAAGGTAAGGAATTAAAAAATTTACAATGATTATGATGACAACATATTTTTTTATTTAATACTCTTTTTGTCTACAAAGTTCATGTTGTTCATGTTGTGTACTATGTAATTTTTAGCTAACATAAGATAATTGAATTACATGTGCAGGAACCTGAACCCCTTTGATGAGGATACTGCAAAATCTCATGGATCGACAGGTATAAGTCAATACATCCTATAGAAATAGTTTATTTTAAAAAAATTACTTGGAAAACAAACTTCCTCAATTTTTCAAACCTCGACATTAGCAGCAAATCTAATACAATTATCAACACTTGAGGCCCCAGTTGGACTTATTCAAATTTTAATCTCAACATCAACTTTAGGGCCGACTTCTTCATCAATATTACCCTCATTTGAAAAATATCTCTCTCATGTGATGGAGTGTAGGTACCACCAAATAGGTATTTGTCAAATGTGTCTTCCTTGAGTGAGGGAAATGCAGGAATAGAAAATGAAAGTGAGACATGTAGTAGGTCTACAATAGGGAGATCAACTAGAGGTCAAAATATTAGAAGAAAATTCAATAAACGCATGAAATTTTTCCTTGCTCAAGGGGGGTCATGTTCTTATGATGATGAGACCAAAGGCAACATTGAGGTGCCCTTGAGGTACAAACATCTATAGAAACAATGGGTACCCAAGCAACTTCCTCCAATAAACACCAATTTTTGTGTTAATGATAGGATATATCGCATAGCACCTTCGTCGTTACATGGTTTGGGCCTATTTTCCATGGACAACATAAAGTTTTGTTATAACAAAGTTGTTGAATTGATGGAGTTTGTCAGACCTTGTAACAATTACAATAATTGGATGTAGATAGTTTGATATAAAAAAAGTATGCATAGGTATGCACTATCAACAAATTATATACAACATAAAGATAATGATCAAAGTAAATGAGTGGCTATATACATTGATGGAAGGCCAAAAGCAACAGGGAGTATTGCAGGTTTAATAAATAGTATGTGACCTGGGTCAACTAATAAACAACCCAATTACATATTTGAGGTGCGCGAGGGAAATCATGTATTTGTATGTGCGATAAAATCAATAAGTACTATATACCATTTAAATTAACCAACCTCTAATTAATGACTCCAATATACCATTTTATTATGAAGTTTTTTTTGCTAAGTCTATTGGTTTAATTTCGCTAACATTTTTATATTTTTTCTTTGTCATAGGGCGACATGGATCCATCACATAGTGCAAATAGGGATGTAGGTCGCGACACTTCTACTAAGCAGGTAAACCTCATTGTAATTGTACAAATTAGATAGAAGCAAACTGTTACATTATCATGTTCTTTTTTTAATGTTTTAGACTAATTTTATAATTGTTAATGATATTCTTGTCACAGACGGATGTTCAAGGAAAGGGAAAGGGAGCTGCAGTACCCAAGCACCTCTCTAGGGATGTGGAATTAACAGGATTAAGCGATGATGACCTTGTAAATTCCACAAACCCTAATTGTTAAAAAAGTCTATTAGAAAAATTAGTAGAGAGATTGTTGCTTTGGCATCCGTGGAGCCTCGAACTGATGAGATATGAGAGAAGGTGCAAAAGTTGATTCAGACAACAGAAAACTTGCAAGTAGCAATGAAAGCTTTAATTATAACAAAATTTCAATAATGGTTTATATTTTATACTCTTTTATGTCATTAACTAAAATATGTATGTGTTGTTTTTATAGCAATTTATGCATCCTCATAAAACTGGTGGCCATGATTAGGGTGTTGTAGGTAGTTCAGGTGATGATGATTTTCTTGGATTATCACTTGCTTGGCTTATCACTTTGAGTACCCAAAATACATCATAATTGATACTGTCAATGTTCATAATAAAGGTTCATCCTTGTTTACAATTCTTGCACTTTTCATATATTTAATGTATTATTCTTCAAGTGTTGTCAATCTTCCTGTGCAAATGTCATATGTGCCTCATCAAAGGCTACCCCCACCTATATTGTAGACTGTAATGTCGGTAACATGTATCATGCAAACATCCTCTACTGCACATCATATTGGCCTGCCCACTATTGGTAGATCCCTCTTTTTCTCTATCTTCAATTATGTGTTTATTTCCCTTCAAGCATTCTTTCTTGGGGGCATTTCATAGTGGATTCATTTCCTGTAGTAGGAGATGCACATGAGGATGAGCCAAAGGTGACTACTGCTAATAACATACCATCATTTACTGGATCTTCTCATATTGCTAGTACAGGAACGTTGCAGGCCACATTGGTGGTGAGCGACGAAGAAATGATTCCCTTAAAGATATAGAAGGTTCTAGGTAATTTAAAATTATTATTATATATAGTCTAATTGTAATTTACTTTCTGATCACCCATTTTGGACTAATGAGCCCATGATTTTTTTGCAGGAAATGTAATTTTTATAAAAATCTTAATGGCATTACATTGCAGATATTTGGGCCCACCATACATAAAAGGTGGAACATCATATGTGAACTAAGCCTAATCCACTATTTTGATTTCATATCATTGCTAGAATAGTTTTCCTTTGATCCATTTCTTGAACTATAATAAATGTAGCTTCAGTTCATTTCTGATTCTAACAGGTTTTTTTTTTCTTTAAAAGGTGGAATGACCAAGAAAAAAGGTTAAAAGATGAATTGACCAACCATATGGCTGAGTGGTTTGGAAATGACACCTTCGACAAAACCAAGCCCCTTGAAAAAGCCAACACATATCTAAAGTATGTGAGGGACCAATACAGGACCCATTTAGAGAAGAACACAAAGTACAAGCATCTTGCCATGATTCCAGAGAGGAGTGGAAGGACTTGATTTTGGATGCCAATGAGAGAATTGAAAGAAAAAAAGGAAATACACCACCAGATGCCAAAAGAAGGTATGGGATACTATTAAGAATGTAATTATGTACTAATTAATTACTCTTTATATTTATATAATCTAACATATTTCAAACTTTTCATAGATTGAGTGACACGTCAAAGGCAACCAAGACAAGACAAGAAAAACACGGGCAACACAAACTTGGCTTTGGTGGTTATAAGAAACTTGTCTCATGAATTGTAAGTATCTGTAAATGAAATATCACATCAAAATATTTATAAATTGCAAATGATTTTTTTTTTGATCAAACAATGCAAGCAAAATTCACAATACCAAGCAAAAATGTAGGGCTCTGAATTCAATAGAGCACCCACAAAACAAGACAAGAGAATTGCCTAGTAGCAAGGCTATACAACCATGGTTGATTGGCTATGAGAATTGAGTGGGCAAACACAAGATTCTGGTGTATCTGTCACACAGGTAAATAAGCTAAATGAAAATTGTTTTAAATTGAATACTTTACCTGCAATAATCTAATTGATGTTGAGTTCCAACGTCAATTGGAAGAAGGGCATGCTTAAAATGGGCGACCAACTGGTGGAAATTGATGAAGACTTAATAGCTAAAGCTACGGGGCTCAAAAGAGAGGGCTGCAAAAATTGGAAGAAGGGCATGCTTAAAATGGGCGACCAACTTGTGGAAATTGATGAAGACTTAATAGCTAAAGCTACGGGGCTCAAAAGGGAGGGTTGCAACTTCTACAGAGATAGGAAGGTTAGTAGGGAAGCCATTGATAGGTACCCGGTCATAGAGAAAGAGAAGAAAAGACTGGTAAAGTTGAGTAAAACCTATTACCCACCTAGGGCTTTTGCAAAACCCTGGCGGGAAATTCTCTTTGTTTTAATGAGGTATATAACTCTAGATGGTAGGTTTACGAAAGTATATGGGTATCATTTTGTCCTCTTAAATCATTTTAGACATAATGATAAGGTGAATTTCCCTTACTTCTTGCTCTGTTCTATGAATGCCTCCCTAAAAGCCTATAAAGAAAATCCTCGGGGTGATACTGCAATGCACCAGGGACTTATGGTCCTCATTTATGACCATTTAAAGGCCAGTAAAATCAACCGAATGTAGCTCTCTATGGATTTGGAAGAAGAATTGTCTGATTCTGATTTCTCGGAGGAGGAGGAGTCAAACAATGATTCCTCGACTGATAATGAGGAAAGCTCTAATGACTCAGAGTATGAGAGTAGTAAGAAGAGGAAATCAAGACCCTCTTCTTCTAAGAGCAAAAAAACCCAAAGCAAACCCTTGATTAGTATTTCTTCGGAAGAAGAGTACTCTGATTTCCATGAGGAGAAGAAGAACCCTAAGGGGGTGCTAAAGGAAAAAAGTAAGAACCAAGCCCAGCCTAGGAAGAAGAAAAAGAAAATGGAGGAGACTAGAAAAGAACCAAAGGAGACCGGCAAGGAACCAGAAGAGGACAAGCAAAAAAGGACCCTGGAAGCTGAACAAAGCCTGGATATGGAGACTATGGACGAGACTCTCAGGGCTGCTGACACTATTTCTACCCTCCATATCTCTAAAGATGAATAGATAACCCCTGGAAAAGTGACTCCTTCTCCTGGTCCACCTCCTGAGGCCTTGAAGGGTTTTATGAAAACCATAGAATGGCTTATTGATGGGAATAAGAAAACTGCGGATGAGTACAAAAAACTCTGCAACAGAGTCCTGATCCTGGAGACCATTAACATTGGAGAGGGGAACACTATGGCCGATTATATTGAAGATCTGAAGAACACAATTGCTAAAGCAGAAGACATCAGAGATTCCTTTAATCCCCGATTTGAGAAAATTGAAAAGGAGATACAAGATAGAAAAATCCTGGAGGAAACTAGTGAAAAAACACTCTCGGACATAGTCGCCAAAGTGGAAAAGATAGAGGAGTGCCTCAAGAACATTGCGGAGCAGAGCCTCAGCATTTTGAAAATCTCAGCCAACAACACCCATACCCTCATCAACAAGCTTGATGATGAAAAGGAAACCCAGGAAATTGACCTGGATGCAGAAGGAACGGGGGAAGCCTAAGGTCCCAGAACCCGCACCCTTGAAAAGAGGAAGGAAAAGAAAGTGAATAAGGACCTGGAGGAGCTAAAAAAAGTTGGGGTGACCTATGAGGAGCTGGTGACTAAGGTAGAGGATCTGCTAAAGAAAATTACTATGTAGTGTCTCCTTGGGTTCTTTGCTGTTTTTTGTTGTTTAGCTATTTTTTCTGTTTGCTGGTCTTTTGACCAGACGCTCTATATGTGGACTATTTTTTCTCAGCTTTCTTTCTAACTTTGTTGTAATGGTTTCAGGTCCTTAAAACCTATTTTTCAATCAATCAGAACATAAAGTGACTATATTTGTTTTAAATAAGCAAGAAATGATAACAATATGCATGACATTGGAATGCATCCTGCTAATCGTGAAACACCACCTGCACATGAAGGTCCGGATGTGCATCCCAGTAGTGGAGGTATTCATTTGCTATTCAAATTTATCTATGTAATTATTAATACAATTAAACATCTTAATTTGTAATTAGAGTAGTAATTAATGTAACCTTTTTTGTTAATATTTTAAAGCATGTAGTCAGTGATGACCAAGTGGAGCATGATCCAGGTACACAACATTAGGAACATGATGTTCCCCAATCAGGTAAGAGGACCACTGTTATTCCTTTAAACAAATTTAATTGCAATTGGTGTTCAACATTAATGTAACCTTTAGTATTTCATCTCCAAAGGATCTAGAGGGTGTTCAACATGTTGAGGTTGAGGCTACACAAAGTTATGTGGCCCCATCAAGTAAAGAGAACAATAGTTATGTTTTCTAAATTAATGAAATACTTGTAACAATAATAAAAAATGTTTTGAATTTAACCCATTTCTTTGTTATTGTAGAGGACCCCCCTTCGCTTTAGTGTCCTCATCCTCAGTATAGGACTAGGAATACATTGAGATCATGAGCAGAGGGCGAAACAACTGAAGAGGGGGTAAATGATGAAGAAAAAGATGTTCCACTTAGTCTTTTCGTAGCTTCAAAGAAAAAAGAAAAAAATAAATGATTGTAATCTACCTTATTTGGTAATGACTGATTTTTATGTGTTAATGAATGTAATTATGTGCTAATGAATGGTTATGAATGATATGTGTTAATTAATATTGATGAATGTTGCGTGTTAATTACTGTAATCAATGTTATGTGTTAATGAACGTTATATGATATTAATGAATGAATGTTATATTTTATTAATGGTAGAAAGAATGATTGAATGTTAGATGTTAACGGGAAATTTAGAGTGATGTTATGGGGGGGGAGGGGCAAAATGAGATTCCACCTTCACGTGGTTGGCCCTTTTAAGTAGAGAATATTAAACTATTCTTGAAACCAAGTGAAGCTCAATAAGATAGCACACTTTTCAATATTTGATTATGTTGCACAGTTAATCTTATTGAATAACGTAAATTGAATCTTAATTTTAGGGTCCAACAATGCCAACACAAACAACAACACCACAATTTGTTGGGTATAATGAACTCCCATATTGTCTTGTATGTACACTAATAGTATGAGTTGCTTCTAGTGTTGATATCCATGGCGGGACTGCAAAAGTTATGAATATGCCTCATCCTTGTAAGATTTTTTATTACTTGACATTTTCTTTAGCATTTTTAAAATTTCCTTATCATTTTAAGTCTAACCACTTTTATATGGAATTTATTGTTCTAGTTTTTATTACTTGACTCTATGGTTGCTCTATGTGAGGATTATTATGACTATATGGACTATTATTTAGGTATTCTCCTTATCACTGTTGTATGATCTGCATGGTTGCTATCTTATATTTGTCAACCAATCTTAGATTTTCCCTCGATGATCATGTATTTTATTGCTATTTGTATTCCCCATAATTTGAGTCTTTCTCATACTATTTTTTATATTATTTCTCATCGCCTAGACTAATGTATAAAGTTCTATCATAAGCTAGATAGTCCCTCATTGTTGAAAAGAGAACCTTTGAATAGTAGCATACTATTTTACCATCTTATAACAAGATGTCAACCATGAAATCCTCAGTAGCATTTGTGTAAGATTCAATGAGCAACAAATAATTAGGTAAGGTCAACATTGGAGCATTGTGATGCAGAGCATGAAAACTATATTGTCAAATGTAATTGACAATATTCAGAGCATGATTCTGCTAGCCTATTGGATGAACCCGCTTTAACAACTACTTAGTTAGAACTAATGATTCAACCCTCTTCTTAAATAAATCAAAAATTGAATTGATCTGGTCAACATTGCATTCTTATGAGTATGCCTTTAACTGCTAAATATCTAATATGTTTTGAGCATGCCTACTCCATGGGTGTTTTATATGTACACTTCCCTCATGTATACCTTGTGCTTGCACCATGTCTGTCATGTCTCTAGCATATGTGTTTTATATCGTATGTGTATTTTTGTTACTTCATGAATGAGATGTTTTCAGATGTCTATTCCATGAATACCTCTCTCTTGTATGCTTCATGATCGATGTGTCTTCAGCATGTCCACTCCATGAGAACCTTTCTCATATATGTTTGTACCTTATGTGTATTTATGTATTACTTCATGGTTTACATGTATGTTTCATGCCTTGCCTATATTCATATGTATGGTTTGTGCTTTACATAGCTCCTTCATGCCTTATGAGAATTACTTCGTGCCTTGCATATATTCATGTATGTTGATTCTTTGCTTACATGTATCCATTATATTATGCCTTATGTGTACACTTCACATCTTATGGTATTGATGTATAATTTATGCTACGTGTATGCACATATTATGGTATTTATGTATACTTTATGCTATGTGTATGATGCATGCCTTAAGTGAATTCATGTGTACACTTCATGCTTTACATGTATTTGTGCCTTATGTGTACACTCTATGTTTTGCATGAATGCTTCTTGCCCCAAGTATATTCATGTGTATGCTCTATATGTATTCTTTATGTTTTATGTGCATACTTCATTCTTTAAGTGCATCCATATGCCTCATGTATATTTCTCTTAAATGCATGTTTTATGTATATATACCAGATAAATTGTGGATATTAATGTGTTTGTTGTGTCTTCAATGTGATTTCCTCATTGTATTATTTATACGTGTACTTTTTCATATATGCATTGTACCTTAGGGGGTATTTATGTGTATTACTTAATTCTTGCATGGATGCTTCATGCTCCCGCCTTACATGTAACAATATGTATGTTTCATAACTTAAGAAAATTCATGCTCTACATATATTCAAGTGTATGCTTTATGACTTCAATGGATTGATCCAGATTCCTCATGCTTTATGTATGCTTCCTGCTTTATGTGTTAAGTATATTCACAAGTATGCTTCATGATTTAAGTATTCATTGTATACTTCATAATTCAAGTGTATTCTTTTCTATGCTTAATTCTTTAAGTGCTCATTGTATACTTCATGCTTCAAGGTATTCATTTAATGTATGCCTTATGACTCTTGTGTATTCATTTTTATTCCTCATGTTTCAAGTGTATTCTTCATGCTCCATGCACAACATGTGTGCTTAAGTGAATTCATGGACACTCTATGTGTTACAATGAACATCCCATGCTTTATAAGATATATATATTCACATGTATGATCCTTATTCAAATCATGCCTTAAATATATTCATGTTTTTCTATGTACTTGTCGTGCCCAAACTTTAGGGCACAAAAACGGAACAACAATTTTTTTTTTGACGTCATGAACTCGCTATAAATCCTAATACCTAACGACTGTACTTAAAGTTTTGTCTTATCTAGGATGTAATTAACTTACTTACTAAGGTTAGGTTAAATAACCAACTCGAGCGAGTGACTTGATTGGTGAAGATTAATTTGCATTGCCGATTAGTTAGCTAGCTCAATTACCTAAGACAAGTTGTCGCTAATTAAATCAAGGAATAATTGGTTACCTTAAGGTATTAAATCATTCCCAATCCTTATAAGGATAATGTTATTGATTAATTGATACACCTGCGAAATTATTATATATACATCCAACTGATGAGGGTTCGAATAACTACAATGTCGTTTGCCCACTGAAACCGACAATAAGCTAAGGCCAATTCTAATTTTCCCTAACTTCTTAATTTGTCGATTAAAATTAAATTTCAAAAAAAATGAGGACATATAATAATTCAAATATTAAATTAACCCCTATTATCAAAAGTCTAAAATCCCATAATAATCCAATTATTAAATTTGTCCCCAAATATATACATTAAAATCAGGGTTCAAAATTCCATAATATTTCAATTATAAACTTAACCCCAAATTATATACTAAAATCTAACTTTAAATTTCCAATTTAAATTCCCTTTTATATATATATATAAAATCACATTATAAATTCTTATATTCTAACCCTCATTATAGATTAAAAATCAATTTTAATGTTTCAAATCTAAATCTCCTATATATATATATATATATATCTAATTACCTAAAATGCTAACCCTAACCCGAAATTGGGTTAGGGTTGCTTTTTTTATATTTTACCTCTTACCTTATTTCCTCTTTACCATTTTATACCCTAACCCGAATGGGTTAGGGTTTTATATTACCCCTTTTTCTTTGTTTTGCTTTCTTTTTTTTTTGTTTTGAAATGTAACTGCAGGTACGGAGGCGGAGGGTTTCATGCGGGGAGAGGCGGAGGTTTTCGCAGGGTTTCGGGCGCCGCTGTGCATACGCACAGTGGCGGCAGCGCCGCCCACTGTGTGTACACACAGTGGCGGACGGCATAGCCGCCGCCCACTGTGTATACACACAGTGGCGGGCGCCGTTCACTGTGCGTAGCACAGTGGCGGCCGCGACCGCCCACTGTGTTACGCACAGTGCGGTGCCCTTCGGCGCCGCCCACTATGTGTAGCACAGTGGTTCGGCCGTGGCCGTCCACTATGTTGCACACAGTGGCCCGCGAGACTTTGCTTCCCTTTTTTTTTGCAACATTTTTAATAAGTTTCATGGGTTGATAAAAATGGTATAAGATGTAGTTTTTTTTGAATTTCCAATGTATATTATGTATATATATATATATATAATATGCATAGTATCGTTTATGAATATGTAGATATTTTCTTCTACAGGCATCCACAGAGCATGACTTTAGATTGCAGAATATATATATATATATATGATTAAAGGGTTTATTCTGCATTATATTTTATATGTTTGAAACAGAGATGCACAAGTTCAAAATGCATCCTTTATTTTGTTGTTACAGGGGTATGCACATTACAGGAAGCTTATATGTATATATACTTTATATCTATATAGGTATATATTTTCAATATATATACTTATATACATATAGAGATATATATGACTAAATGTTGAAGTAATAGGGTTAAAACCCTTATATTGATCTGAGGTTTTTAACCATCTACATTCCGTTTTAAGTCTTCTAACAGCATTTAGAATAGATCTATTTATTTCTTTCTTTTATTTAAACTTGCTAGAGAAATAAAATAGTTCTGGTTTTCTTTTAACAGTCATAAAATAACAAAATCTAAACTATGCAAGTAAATAGTGAGAAATAAAAAAAACAATACTAGTTCACTCTTTTTTTTTAAAACAGTCATAAAATTACAGAATTTACACTATGCAAGTAAATAATAACCCTACTGCATTTCTTTTTCTTTTCCTTACTAATGCAGTAAATAAACTAGTGAATAGTAAATAAGGAATTCTAGTGCATTTTTCTTTTTCTGTTTCTTTCCTTTAATATTGCAGTAAATAACAAGAGAATAGACCAGATTTAAAATGTAGACTATAGCAAAACACTATAGACATCAAAACATAAAATGAAATTTACATTGTTTTTCCAGAATGATAGTTACAATAACCCAAATAAGAAAATGGGTAGGAAATCTAAACAGTCATCTTTCTCTAATTTTTACACAGAAAATAAAAATTACGTTTATTTAAATAGAAACAGAATCATTTTAAGCCCTATATTTACATATGCACTTTCTCTTCCTTTTTCTTTTTGCTACAAATCATAAGGTTACATTTCTTTCTTCTTTTCTGCATTTAAATAAAAATCTGAAATCTGAAATAGAAGTCTGCAACACAAAATCTGCAACTCCTAGTCTTTTCCCCCAAGCCACCTGCAAGTAAAGTTTTAGGACTGTGACCATGGGATGCTCACCTCCCAGCCTAGGCTTACCAGAAGCCACCCCCGAGCTAGGAGAATCAAGACCTAGATGGGTTACAATCAGGCAATACAACACAACAATAGGGCAAGCACACAACACATACACTTTCCCATCCCAAGCTACACTTTCACCACACTTGGGGTGATCAATCTACGGGTGGAAGTGGACCAAGTACCATTGGGGAGACTGCAGCCAAAAAAAATATAACACAAGCCATCTCATGGCAACTCAAAATACTCAACAGAATTCATCCCAACCCCCTTATTCCCCCCAAAGGCTCAAAGCCATTTCTCTCCCCTTATGACCCCCAAATGCATACACAAGGCTATGCAGCAAGGGTCACAAAGGACACCCTTGAGATCACTCTCCATAAGGAGAGCCTCTCACCCAAGGCTGTCATGCTTCTTCCACCCCAAGATCATCCTACTCTCCCAAGAGTAGAAGATCTTGGACACTCCCAAAACAAGAACACAAAACAGAAAAACATAGAAATGAAACTACACATTATTTTCTTCAACAACAATTCACATACACACTTTCTTTACAAGCATTTCTTTCCTTCAACAAAACAACATAACTAACATAGACAACAAAACCAAGAGGAGATAACAACCAACCTTATTCTGCCAATAGGTATGCTAAACTTAGTTGGAGATGAGCTGCCCAATCCACACAACTTTCTGCAAATCCTTGGCCACCAAAATTCCTCTAAATTTCTAAAACTGGTTTTTCTTTTCCAAATTTTTCCAAAAATCTCCAAAAGTGGAGAGTGGGTGATTAGCTCACTAAGCTTCCATCCTTAGCCTAAGAAGGCCTCTCTCACTCCTTCCAACCTCTTGGATAGTGTGAGAGATCTCCCATTGGGTTGGTCTTCCCTAGGTCTTACACACTCCCTAACCTAGGTGCCTAGAGAAGGGAAATGGAATGGGGAAGAGGGATTACTATCTCCAAGAAGGTTCTCCTTCCAAGGATGGCACTCCTATAGATGGAATTCGTCCATCTTGGGAAAACCACTTTTTTGGGTGGTTAAACAAGTCCTAAGGGAAAGACACATGGCCAATTTTGGCCTTCACCCATAGGTACCCCATGAGGCCTAATAGAAAAGCTCTAAAATTGACTCTAGGAGTTGATTTGACCTTCAGAAAGTCCACCTGAAGTTAACCTACGGGTCAACTCTGAGTTGACCTTCCCTGTGGCTCTCTAACCTAGATTTCTTGGTTCCTTCAAGGATAATTAGGGGATATAACCATTAACAAAAATAAAACTTTCAAAAAGGTGACATGACAATTGCCAACACAACATACTACATAGGTGTCAAGTGACACTACAAAATAATTCCACATCACAATAACCACATGGCAATTGTCCCTTAAACAATTTAATCAATCAAATAAATACAAATTACACTCATGCAACATTTTACATTTACGAATAAAATACAGTACATACGGGGTGTTGTCTCTCCAAATAGACAACCCCTAGTTTTACTAACGCACATTGGCCTAGGCTTGATTCTCCCTAATATTTCCATGGTCACATGGATATTTTCCTGCACATCTCAATTTAAACATTAGTACTTCCCAAATAGCCTCATATAATATATAAAATCACAAAATCAGAATACAATACATTCATTCTACAAAGACTTGACATTATGAAATATAATTTGTCACAATTCAAAGCAATTTCCTCATAATCCTCAAAATTTGATCCATCTACAATATATGCAAACATTTTCCAAACATTATATCAAATCCTGAAATTCAGATAATAACCTGCATCATCACAATATTACCCTAATCTAGAATCACATAATATTCTATAATCCACAAGGCATAGAAATGAAGCATCCATATATATCAATGTTACCAAAAATCGTGGGACCATGAAAAGTTCTATATCCATAGTGTGTCAAAACTAGCATCCAAAATAGTTCCAAAATAAAAATAACTGAAGTGATAGGATGGGTCGGGGTAGGGCCTCACACCCTCCCCCTCTAGGCATGAACGTCCTCCTGGAGTTCATCAAAAAGATGAGGGTACTGTGATCTCATACGTGCTGCATCCTCCCATGAAGCTGTAACCTCATCATAGCAATCCCACTGGACCCTAACTTGGTCCAGCTCTCGACCTCGAAGGGCCAACGTCCGGCGAGCCAAAATGCGAATGGGCTCCAAGGCTAACTGCCCGTCCGACTCCACCTGCAAGGCATCCCAATCTAAAATGTGAGACTCATCATAGATATATTTTCTCAAAACTGACACATGAAACACATCGTGGATGCGTGACAGGCTAGGTGGCAAAGCTAGGCGATAGGCAACTAGTCCTATCCTCTCAAGGATCTCGAAGGGTCCAACAAAGCGAGGTGCGAGCTTAGAACCCTTTCCATAGCGGATTGGACTCTTATGCGGTCGCACTCTCAGGAAAACTCTGTCCCCAACCATGTAACTCCGGTCTATCCTCTTTGCATCTGCATATTTCTTCTGCCTATCCTGTGCCTCTCTAAGGCGCTGTCTAATCAAAGTTACCTGTTGCTCCATATCACGGACCAACTCAGGGCCTATGGCCACTCTGTCCTCAATACGATCCCAACTCAAAGGTGTCCTGCATGGTCTGCCGTACAAAGCCTGAAAGGGTGGCATCCCCAAAGAAGTGTGATGCCCATTATTATAGGCAAATTCTACTAAATGCAGGTACTCCTCCCATCGGGTCTGATGATCCATGACGTACATGCGGAGCATATCCTCTAACACCTGGTTAACCCGCTCTGTCTGCCCATCTGTCTCTGGATGATAGGCTGTGCTAAAGTTGAGCTTAGTGCCCAACGCTGCCTGTAATGCCTTCCAAAAGGAAGATGTAAAGAGAGAATCCCTATCAGAGATAATCTTGCGTGGGACACCATGAAGCCTAACAATGTCTCGTAAGAACACCTGTGCCACTGCTGGAGCTGTGAAGGTAGTCCGGACTGGTGAGAAGTGGGCTACTTTGGTCAATTTGTCAACTGTCACCAAGATAGCATCATGGCGACGCGATGACATAGGAAGACCAATAATGAAGTCCATGGATATAGTATCCCACTTCCACTCTGGTATAGCATGGGACTGGAGTAACCCTCCTGGATGGCGGTGCTCTGCCTTGACTCTCTGACACTCAAGGCATCGGGCTACTAACTCGGCGATAAGCTGCCGCATTCCTGGCCAATGATATAACTGCCTCAAGTCAGCATGCATCTTCTTAACCCCGGGATGTGCTGCATAAGGAGCTCTATGAGCCTCCATGATAATGAAATCTCGCAAACCCCCAGGAGAGGGTACATAAATGCGCCCTCTATGGCGTAATAAACCATCGGACTCCAAAGAGTAGTCCACAAACTTCCCCTCCAGGGTCTCCTGATTACGGATCCTCTGACAAACCTCTAGATACCAATCATCCTCTGGCAATCGCTGCAAAATACGGTCTCTCAAATCAGTGCTCATGGATATGGTGTAAACCTCATGTCGTCTCCTACTTAGGGCATCTGCGACCACATTCTCCTTTCCTTTGATGTAATGAACATCAAAATCATACTCACAAAGGAACTCCATCCATCTCCTCTGACGTGCATTAAGGTTAGGCTGGGTGAAGATATACTGCAAACTCTGATGGTCTGAATGAAGCTCGAAGTGATGACCTAAAAGGAAGTGTCTCCACCTCACAAGTGCATGTACAACTGCCGCAAGCTCTAGGTCGTGCGTAGGGTAGTTAAGCTTGTGAGTCTTAAGTTTCCTAGACTCGTATGCTATAACCCTACCCTCCTGCATAAGAACTGCTCCCAATCCATCTAAGGAAGCATCCGTGCATACCATGAAGTCGGCCGTGGGGTCTGGCACAATAAGGATAGGTGCACTAGTGAGGGCCCTCTTTAGATCCTGAAAAGCCCTCTCACACTTCTCTGTCCACTCGAATTTCTTCCCTTTTTGCTGGAGGGATGTGATGGGGTGTGCAACTCTGGAAAATCCCTCCACAAAACGTCTATAGTATCCTGCTAAACCCATGAAGCTTCTGACCTCTGTCACACTAGTAGGTGCCGGCCAATCCATGATGGCTCTAATCTTTGATGGGTCAACTGAGATCCCATCACCGGATATAACATGCCCTAGGTACTTGACCTCTGATCTAAAGAAAGCACACTTCGACAAACTGCCGAACAACTGGTTGTCCCTCAAACACTGTAAAACCTGTCTCAAATGCTCCTCATGCTCCTGCTCATTTCGGGAATAGATCAATATGTCGTCGAGGAACACTATCACAAATCGATCAAGGAAGGTGCGGAATACCCCATTCATGAGACTCATGAATACAGCTGGAGCATTCGTAAGACCGAATGGGACCACAGTGAACTCATAGTGGCCATATCTGGTGCGAAACGCAGTCTTGTGGATATCACTTTCCACAATTCTCAACTGGTGATATCCTGACTTCAGGTCTATTTTGGAAAACACTTTGGCACCCTGAAGCTGATCAAACAAATCATCGATCCTCGGTAAGGGATAGCGGTTCTTGATGGTTACTTTATTCAGTTGCCTGTAGTCCATGCATAACCGAAGGGATCCATCTTTCTTCTTCACGAAGATGACTGGTGCGCCCCAAGGAGAGACGCTAGGGCGGATGTGACCCTTCTCTAAGAGTTCCTCTAGCTGCATCTTGAGCTCATTAAGCTCATGAGTGGTCATCCTATAAGGTGCTCTCGAAACTGGCTCGGCTCCTGGTACCAAATCTATGTGGAAGTCAATCTCCCTGCTGGGCGGCATACCAGGTAGCTCATCAGGAAACACATCTGCAAATGCCTCAAGGATGGGGTGATCATCTATGGACGGCTCCTTCTCATTTTCTTCCTCTCGGTCACTGATTGTGATAGCAAACAACTGGCATCCCTTTCGCATGCTTCGCTTAAGCTGCATAGCGGATATCATACGAAGAGACATGGGTCTCTGAATCCCAGTGATTACTATGGGAGCACCATGATCGTCCTCACACTCGACCTTTTTCAAGCGACAATCCATCTTGGCTCTGTGGGCGTAAAGCCAATCCATGCCAAGTACGACGCCATAAGATCCGAGTGGTGTAACTCTAAGGTCTACTAAGGTGGTGGTATTACCAATCTGGAGCGGACATCCCCTAACCTCTGAATCCACTGACACTCTAGCCCCTGAAGCTAACTCCACTTCCCAGCTGACACTTTGCCTTACTACCACTAGCCCGCAACGCTCCACAACCAATGGAGATATAAAGGAGTCAGTCGCTCCTGAGTCAAATAATATAGAAATACTACTACCTCTGACCTTACCTGCAGCCTCGATGACTGTGGCCTGGTGCTCTGCCTGGCGGTTATCAACCGCTGCGAAGACTCTATGGGACTTGCCCATGTCCCCAACTGTAGGCTCTGATGTTGCCATCCTCTGATTCCCTATCATCTGTCCCTGTGGACACTCTCTCGCCATGTGCCCCATGGCTCCACACGTGAAGCAAGCACCGCGTGCCTGAAACTGTGCACCCTGAGGCCTAGTAAAAGGATGCCCACCTGTCCGGCTAGAACCACTGTACCCACCCCTGGAGGACTGCTGAGCCCGTGCCGGGGGTGTGTATGTACCCTGTACTCTCTGGTCACGCCTAGGACCCTGTGACTGCCACTGTTTGGGCCTGGAGCCCTGCTGTCCCTGAGGTGGCCTCTGTCTCTGATTCTGCTGTGACTGCTGTGGAGGAGGGGGTTTATGGGACCCCGAAACATTTCTGTGGTTGCCTTTCCAATGGGGTTTCTGAAACCCGAAAGTCTGGGGAGCTGGGTTTCGGTTCTGGAACCGATCCCTCGTGTCCTGTGGCCTGATCTGAATCTCCTCGGCTATAAGGGCCTTCTCTACGGCAACCCGAAGGCTCCCTGGAGCGGCCATCCTCACTGGTCCTGCTATCCCAGCATTAAGCCCCCTAACAAATCGGTTGACGAGTAGCTTCTCGTCCTTCAGGTAATCTACATAAGGTAGGAGCTCAATAAACTTACTCTCGTATTGGGTCACTGTGAGACCCTTCTGCTGGAGGTCATGGAACTCATCGATCCTACGCTGCCGGAAGTGCTCTGACAAGTACCTCTCTCTGAACCTCTCTGTGAAGATTTCCCATGTGATGGTATCTGCAGTGAGTCCGCACTTGAATTCCTCTTGCTTCCACCATGTGGAGGCTGTCGATCTCAGAAGGTGGACTGCAACGCGTGCCTTCAGATTGCTTTCATAAGATCGCAATGCGAAGCACCGATCTAGGCTTAAAAGCCATGCCTCAGCCTCTACTCCGTCAGTAGTGCCTCCAAAAGATGGCGGCTGGAGGCGTAAAACCTCTCTAATCAGGTCTCCTGGTTCCTGACGTGCTCTCTCAAAGTACATAGGTGCTGCTACTGGAGGGGGTTCGGGCAGGTGAACGGACTCCGGTTCATGCTCTGCCTCACCCTCTACGGAATTAGGAGGTGGACTCCTACTCCGTTCCCTATCCACTGATCTATGACTCCCTGAGTTCTGATTGTCTGCATGACGGTCCACTGCTGGAAGCCTATCCTGCACGATCCCGATCAAGTTCTGAAGAGCTAGCAAGATGTCTCGGTTAGGGTCAACCGGTGGTTCGGGAGGTGCTTCCAGGTTCCCTTCTGGAACCGGTTCCTCCCTAGCAACATCCTCGCGTGCCATACGTGTACGCCTAGGACCCCTTCCGCGCTTGCGAGCTTGTCGCGTAGTCGGAGGCATCCTATGAGGAAACAAAGATAAAATAAATAAACAATTAATTTAAATAATTCAATTTTCATATATTTATATTTTTATTTTCCGTTTAAGAAAATATTTGATTAATTTAGTTAATTAAAGCGAAACATAATGGAGAAAGGTTCCTAGTGTTGGAAACCTTGCTCTGATACCAAAATGTCGTGCCCAAACTTTAGGGCACAAAAACGGAACAACAATTTTTTTTTTGACGTCATGAACTCGCTATAAATCCTAATACCTAACGACTGTACTTAAAGTTTTGTCTTATCTAGGATGTAATTAACTTACTTACTAAGGTTAAGTTAAATAACCAACTCGAGCGAGTGACTTGATTGGTGAAGATTAATTTGCATTGCCGATTAGTTAGCTAGCTCAATTACCTAAGACAAGTTGTCGCTAATTAAATCAAGGAATAATTGGTTACCTTAAGGTATTAAATCATTCCCAATCCTTATAAGGATAATGTTATTGATTAATTGATACACCTGCGAAATTATTATATATACATCCAACTGATGAGGGTTCGAATAACTACAATGTCGTTTGCCCACTGAAACCGACAATAAGCTAAGGCCAATTCTAATTTTCCCTAACTTCTTAATTTGTCGATTAAAATTAAATTTCAAAAAAAATGAGGACATATAATAATTCAAATATTAAATTAACCCCTATTATCAAAAGTCTAAAATCCCATAATAATCCAATTATTAAATTTGTCCCCAAATATATACATTAAAATCAGGGTTCAAAATTCCATAATATTTCAATTATAAACTTAACCCCAAATTATATACTAAAATCTAACTTTAAATTTCCAATTTAAATTCCCTTTTATATATATATATAAAATCACATTATAAATTCTTATATTCTAACCCTCATTATAGATTAAAAATCAATTTTAATGTTTCAAATCTAAATCTCCTATATATATATATATATATATATATATATATATATCTAATTACCTAAAATGCTAACCCTAACCCGAAATTGGGTTAGGGTTGCTTTTTTTATATTTTACCTCTTACCTTATTTCCTCTTTACCATTTTATACCCTAACCCGAATGGGTTAGGGTTTTATATTACCCCTTTTTCTTTGTTTTGCTTTCTTTTTTTTTTGTTTTGAAATGTAACTGCAGGTACGGAGGCGGAGGGTTTCATGCGGGGAGAGGCGGAGGTTTTCGCAGGGTTTCGAGCGCCGCTGTGCATATGCACAGTGGCGGCAGCGCCGCCCACTGTGTGTACACACAGTGGCGGACGGCATAGCCGCCGCCCACTGTGTATACACACAGTGGCGGGCGCCGTTCACTGTGCGTAGCACAGTGGCGGCCGCGACCGCCCACTGTGTTACGCACAGTGCGGTGCCCTTCGGCGCCGCCCACTGTGTGTAGCACAGTGGTTCGGCCGTGGCCGTCCACTGTGTTGCACACAGTGGCCCGCGAGACTTTGCTTCCCTTTTTTTTTGCAACATTTTTAATAAGTTTCGTGGGTTGATAAAAATGGTATAAGATGTAGTTTTTTTTGAATTTCCAATGTATATTATGTATATATATATATATAATATGCATAGTATCGTTTATGAATATGTAGATATTTTCTTCTACAGGCATCCACAGAGCATGACTTTAGATTGCAGAATATATATATATATATATATATATGATTAAAGGGTTTATTCTGCATTATATTTTATATGTTTGAAACAGAGATGCACAAGTTCAAAATGCATCCTTTATTTTGTTGTTACAGGGGTATGCACATTACAGGAAGCTTATATGTATATATACTTTATATCTATATAGGTATATATTTTCAATATATATACTTATATACATATAGAGATATATATGACTAAATGTTGAAGTAATAGGGTTAAAACCCTTATATTGATCTGAGGTTTTTAACCATCTACATTCCGTTTTAAGTCTTCTAACAACATTTAGAATAGATCTATTTATTTCTTTCTTTTATTTAAACTTGCTAGAGAAATAAAATAGTTCTGGTTTTCTTTTAACAGTCATAAAATAACAAAATCTAAACTATGCAAGTAAATAGTGAGAAATAAAAAAAACAATACTAGTTCACTCTTTTTTTTTAAAACAGTCATAAAATTACAGAATTTACACTATGCAAGTAAATAATAACCCTACTGCATTTCTTTTTCTTTTCCTTACTAATGCAGTAAATAAACTAGTGAATAGTAAATAAGGAATTCTAGTGCATTTTTCTTTTTCTGTTTCTTTCCTTTAATATTGCAGTAAATAACAAGAGAATAGACCAGATTTAAAATGTAGACTATAGCAAAACACTATAGACATCAAAACATAAAATGAAATTTACATTGTTTTTCCAGAATGATAGTTACAATAACCCAAATAAGAAAATGGGTAGGAAATCTAAACAGTCATCTTTCTCTAATTTTTACACAGAAAATAAAAATTACGTTTATTTAAATAGAAACAGAATCATTTTAAGCCCTATATTTACATATGCACTTTCTCTTCCTTTTTCTTTTTGCTACAAATCATAAGGTTACATTTCTTTCTTCTTTTCTGCATTTAAATAAAAATCAGAAATCTGAAATAGAAGTCTGCAACACAAAATCTGCAACTCCTAGTCTTTTCCCCCAAGCCACCTGCAAGTAAAGTTTTAGGACTGTGACCATGGGATGCTCACCTCCCAGCCTAGGCTTACCAGAAGCCACCCCCGAGCTAGGAGAATCAAGACCTAGACGGGTTACAATCAGGCAATACAACACAACAATAGGGCAAGCACACAACACATACACTTTCCCATCCCAAGCTACACTTTCACCACACTTGGGGTGATCAATCTACGGGTGGAAGTGGACCAAGTACCATTGGGGAGACTGCAGCCAAAAAAAATATAACACAAGCCATCTCATGGCAACTCAAAATACTCAACAGAATTCATCCCAACCCCCTTATTCCCCCCAAAGGCTCAAAGCCATTTCTCTCCCCTTATGACCCCCAAATGCATACACAAGGCTATGCAGCAAGGGTCACAAAGGACACCCTTGAGATCACTCTCCATAAGGAGAGCCTCTCACCTAAGGCTGTCATGCTTCTTCCACCCCAAGATCATCCTACTCTCCCAAGAGTAGAAGATCTTGGACACTCCCAAAACAAGAACACAAAACAGAAAAACATAGAAATGAAACTACACATTATTTTCTTCAACAACAATTCACATACACACTTTCTTTACAAGCATTTCTTTCCTTCAACAAAACAACATAACTAACATAGACAACAAAACCAAGAGGAGATAACAACCAACCTTATTCTGCCAATAGGTATGCTAAACTTAGTTGGAGATGAGCTGCCCAATCCACACAACTTTCTGCAAATCCTTGGCCACCAAAATTCCTCTAAATTTCTAAAACTGGTTTTTCTTTTCCAAATTTTTCCAAAAATCTCCAAAAGTGGAGAGTGGGTGATTAGCTCACTAAGCTTCCATCCTTAGCCTAAGAAGGCCTCTCTCACTCCTTCCAACCTCTTGGATAGTGTGAGAGATCTCCCATTGGGTTGGTCTTCCCTAGGTCTTACACACTCCCTAACCTAGGTGCCTAGAGAAGGGAAATGGAATGGGGAAGAGGGATTACTATCTCCAAGAAGGTTCTCCTTCCAAGGATGGCACTCCTATAGATGGAATTCGTCCATCTTGGGAAAACCACTTTTTTGGGTGGTTAAACAAGTCCTAAGGGAAAGACACATGGCCAATTTTGGCCTTCACCCATAGGTACCCCATGAGGCCTAATAGAAAAGCTCTAAAATTGACTCTAGGAGTTGATTTGACCTTCAGAAAGTCCACCTGAAGTTAACCTACGGGTCAACTCTGAGTTGACCTTCCTTGTGGCTCTCTAACCTAGATTTCTTGGTTCCTTCAAGGATAATTAGGGGATATAACCATTAACAAAAATAAAACTTTCAAAAAGGTGACATGACAATTGCCAACACAACATACTACATAGGTGTCAAGTGACACTACAAAATAATTCCACATCACAATAACCACATGGCAATTGTCCCTTAAACAATTTAATCAATCAAATAAATACAAATTACACTCATGCAACATTTTACATTTACGAATAAAATACAGTACATACGGGGTGTTGTCTCTCCAAATAGACAACCCCTAGTTTTACTAACGCACATTGGCCTAGGCTTGATTCTCCCTAATATTTCCATGGTCACATGGATATTTTCCTGCACATCTCAATTTAAACATTAGTACTTCCCAAATAGCCTCATATAATATATAAAATCACAAAATCAGAATACAATACATTCATTCTACAAAGACTTGACATTATGAAATATAATTTGTCACAATTCAAAGCAATTTCCTCATAATCCTCAAAATTTGATCCATCTACAATATATGCAAACATTTTCCAAACATTATATCAAATCCTGAAATTCAGATAATAACCTGCATCATCACAATATTACCCTAATCTAGAATCACATAATATTCTATAATCCACAAGGCATAGAAATGAAGCATCCATATATATCAATGTTACCAAAAATCGTGGGACCATGAAAAGTTCTATATCCATAGTGTGTCAAAACTAGCATCCAAAATAGTTCCAAAATAAAAATAACTGAAGTGATAGGATGGGTCGGGGTAGGGCCTCACAGTACTTCTTTATTGGTATGATCCAAGATTTACGTTTGATCGATATCTTATGTGTATTCATGTGTCTTGTGCACTACATGTGTCAAAGGTATATTTCATACTTTATGTAAATACTTTATCCTTTACGGGGTTGACTCATGTTGTTGTTCTTTCGACATGATTGCTTCATGGATGTATGGTCCTCCCTAATGCTTACTCATGTTGTTGTGCAATTATTTGAGTTTGCATGGGTATGCTAGGTATCATGTCACCTTGATTTTTTCAAGATCAACTTGAATGGGAGAGTGGTTGATAATGTAACTAAATTTGCATGGTGCCAAAATTTCATTTGTTGAGGTTGGTTTGCAACTTGTGTTGGCATAGATCCCCAACTCACTTAAAATATTGAATCCTTTAATTGGATAGCAGCATGTATAGTTGTCTGTCTGCACTTTTGGAAGCTGGAGGGTCTTATTCAACTTTGTAATGCAATAAATTCTAATATCAGAGCTTGTGTAAAGTAATGTCTTATTCAACTGGAAGGTCTTATTCAATTCTATAATCCAACCAACTCTAATGTTCATCTTTTAGAGTAACCTCCCATATAGCTAGAACACTTCAGCATTAGATGAGCTGTCAATTACAATACTATTGGCTGGAGTACTAGAATGGCTTGCAGTGAAATTATATTTTCTAAGTTTGTTTTTCATTGTATTTCATTCTTAATTGGTTTGATTACTTGCTATATGTCTGGAAAATGTTGTGCTCACAAATTTGATTGATAAAGAGGGAGAATTCAGCCCAGTGGAAAGTCAAAGAAATGAGTCTGAAATTGCTGGACTTAAGCAGCTCTTGAAAAATAAAACACTCTCGAGGTGGGCAATTATTTTAATACAATGTTTATTGTTTTAAGTTTTTTTTATTCCAGTAGATCTTCATAAGATTCATTCTTTTCTATCTTCCATTATCATGCTTATTTGATAATTTTAGATGTACCTACCATGGGAGGGGAGATTGATGCTAGTAGACATGGCTGGATCTGAGAATATTGATCAATCTGGCTTTGTTGGGTTTGAGGAAAAACTTCAGGTATTCCTTTTCCTTATTATCATCATTCGTTGTGCACAAAATTTCTATATATAAGGTCAAACTTTAGGTATCCATTTTGTAATTCAGAGATTTATAACACACGCATATCACACACACAAAAGCCAAATGAACATTACTGAATAGAGAATTCCAAACCACAATATTAGAATTGCATCTCCTCCAAAATAATATTTCTCTAAACTTAATAGCACTCGTACATCTAACTTTCCTCTCCTCATTTGGTGAACGCTTTAAATTCCTTTTGAAAGATGTCATGCACTATATATACATATTTCTTTAGTTAATAATTGCAGACTTTATAGATAAAATGCATATACTTTTATTTATTTCTAGTGTTCAGTGTCGCTTTTCTTTGGCAATCATCAAGGAAAGATTAATGTTTTAAGGTTTTGAATCACTATTTTTGGCAAACATCAGGATACATTTATTAGTTTCTAAGGTTTAGATCACTTTGCTTGGTCAATCACAAGGATAATTTGTTATTGGATTGGAGAGAAGTTAAAATATATATACAACTAATTATTTATATGTTGTACACGATCTTTTGTTGCCCTAGCATGAAAGATAACAAGAATTCCTTGTATTTTTTTATCATTTGAATTCATTATCGACTTTACAACTAAATATAGCCTAAAGTTCAACTCTCATAACTATTTGAGTTGTTAAGATTATTTTTTGTATTTTTACTACTTGTGTTATACAATTGGGAATTATGACCCTCACATTCACAATTCATGGCCAACATGCACCTTAATCAATACTCGAATTATTCATATGAAAACCCAAATCATATAAATAATAAATATCAAATCGACCTGAACAAATCAATGGAGTCACCTAATCAGTGTCTCCTACTCCCTAATAGATAATGGGAGATCAATTACACAATCTACAATATGCAACAAACTGCTACAAACCTTACAAAATGAATCATTATCTCACTACATCATGGCCATGGATATTGGAGGATCCTCTTAGAATGGTTTAATATTCTTAAATTCATTCCATAGTTGAACTATAAGCTTTAGTAAACACTCTTGTCCAAGAACTCCAACACCATGACTTGACCAAAGTACTATAAATCACAAACATTTAATGAAATTATAGAAGTCCTTAACACCCAAGGCTGATCAGAATAGGAATAGATTCTTCAAGCTTTTCACCATGGTTGTATATCCTAATTTTCCATACGAAGTTAGATCTATCTCCCCTTAGAACCAAAATGCAACACTTTCCCTTACATAGAAAACTATTTCCTCTAACTCTCACGCGCAAGCTTCTATCATGTCCCCGCCATGACAACCAGACTCACACCATCTCTAATAAGGGAAAATTGTCTTGTTTCAAGACTTTACAATTTTCTATAACTCAATTCATGCCCAAACATCAATTTGACCCTTTGTTAATGAAAAGAATGATATATACACAACAATCAAGGTATATATCATTATCTTTGAGGAGTGGTCCTATTATCAACTAAGGCAACAACCTTATTATTAGTGTTGCAATCTCAACCTTAGTGGAGCAGTGATCTCTATTGTGTGTTGAAAATTGTAGCTAGCTCAGATACCTAACTATTGAATTTTAATGTCATCAATGACAATTAAAACTCCTATGTATTACCTTTCATGCAATCCAAACTACTTAGGGCTGGGCCCAAATACATGTGACTTGTAATTATGTCTTTTTATGAATATTGGGCATGACCTATATATAATATAACTTGTCGATAGGATAGGCCCTATAAACGTAACTTGTAATTTGGTCTTTGTAGTGCCCCTACCCTAGTCAGCTTTGTAAAACTGATTTGACCTTGGTTGAATTTTTATGTGGCATTCTTGGATGGTTGATTTACCATTATGTAATGTTGTAGTAAGATATTATGATTATTGTGCGTACTTGTTAATGTACTTTCGCATCGATTCTTATGTAAGTTTAATTGTTCTCCTAATTCTTGTTATTAATCTTGAGCTAACACCTTCATTTTATATATATGTGTGTGCTTGTGTGACTCTTGGTTGCAGGAGATTGTAGATATAGTACCACCTAGGTGTGAGGTTCGTCTTCGTCTGGATTCGCCAGGTTGAGTATACCTCTTTCGTCCTTAGAATTTGGGTTAGGTGGTCGTAAAACCCTCATTTTACCCTAGTCATGCTCAAGTGAGTGTTTCCTGTGGTCTGTTGATTTCCCTTTTCATTTGGGTTTGCGGGTCGTGTATTTGGTTGGCTTTCTTGGGTTGCGTGCTTGGTGTGTGGTAGAATTGAGTATTTAATCCTAAGTATTTAATTTGATTTAATGTGTTCATTTACGCATTACTAATTGAGGAATTAAAATAAATAGGTTTCTTTTATGTGATTAATCAATAATTAAAAAGATCGCTCTTGTCATGCCCAAACTTTTGGGCACGAACGGAATAATTTTTTTTTTTTAAATAACAACCTAATAACATTAAATTTGCTAATATGAAACGCACTAACAAGTTTTGTCTTAACTATGTTTTGAGTTAACTCTAACCACTAACTCAAGTAAGCAAAATAATTTATATTAAATGCGGAATATTAACTCTCCAAAAGAATTTATTATTATCTCATCAATTAATAAATAATAAATTCATTTAAGCAAAAACCCCTAAATTAATTGACAAGGGATATTATTAATCTCAATTATTCTTTTTTAATTATTGTAGGAATTAATTAAATTAACTCTAGCAATTGGATTTTTAAATCCCATGGATTAATTTAACAATAATTATAATGTGTCTAAAATTTGACTAATGGGCTAAATAAATCCATAATAAAATTTGCCCTATAAAGTTTATTCTCGACAAGCCTAAATTTAGGTGAACTAAAGTTAATCCCTTATGGCCAAAAATCATACAAAAGAAATCGTTATAATTTCCTAAAATATAAAACTTCAAAAGAATTAAAATTAAAATTTAAAACATCATATTTAAATGTTTATATAAACGTATATAAAATATGAATGTATAAATAAAATAATTAAACTATAATTAGATTTATACATTCATATATTCAACTATACATATCTATATATAAACACACACACACACACACACACACACACACACACACACACACACACACACACACACACACACACACACACATATATCCAATCCACTTTTTTTTTCTAAAGTTCTTAAATTTTAAAATAATCATGAACCCTAAAATTTTAATGTTATAAATAAAAGAAATTATACTAACATTTTCTTTTATTTCTTTTATATCTCCCAGAATACCCTAACCCAAATCGGGTTAGGGTTTTATGTTTAATGCAAGGAGGTGGAGGGCCGAAGGCATGGCAAATCCAAGAGAGGGCCGCATGGGGGGGGGGGGGGGTTGTTGCAGGTAGCGGCGATGGCGAAGGTGAGAGGAGTTCATGGGGGGAGGCTCCCCGCAGGGACAACCGCATCCGTGCCTGCGGATCGCGGCCCACAGAGGCGGCCTTCATAGGCTTTACGAACGTACATAGGTCTAGGTTTGGTTCTCCATAATATTTCCATGGTCACATGGATAATTTTCCAGAGCATCTCGATTACACATTAGTACTTCCAAATAACCTCATATAATATTTAAACACATTAATAAGAATACACGTCAAACACTCTGCATACAATTGACATTAAACAAAATCAATATATCTTGTATCAAAATAAATCCACATAAGTGATTATCATAATCCTCATAATTTTGATCCATACATAAGACATGCATCCTATTTCTATCATCATAGTAAAGTCCTGCAAATCCAATAATGACATACATCATCACAAAGTTATCCTATTCTAGAATCATATAGAGCTCTATATCTATAATGCATAGAAATGAAGCATCAATATACATCAATGTTATCCAAATCATGGAATAATATAATTTCTAAATCCATAATGCATAAAAATAAAGCATCCATAATAGTCTCAACATGAAAATCACTGAAATGCTAGGATGAGTCGGGGTAGGGCCTCACAGCTCTATTTATGTTTGTAGCAAGTTTAATTTAATAGTTAATTTTAAATCATGAATTTATTTAGTTATGCATTTTTAAAGGGAAGATTTAAATATATTCGAAATACAAATAATTCAATCTCTTTTGCATTTTGGAATAGAAAGGTTAATTAGAAAAGCAAGTTTAATTTATATATATTTGATATAGTGTGAAAGATTGATTTTGGGATTTTATGTTAATTAAAAATATTTTACCCTCATTAATATTGTGAAATATAAATGTTAGCTTTGTTAATATTGAGAAAATTAAATTAAATGAGGGAGAGAAGCATTCTGATTTAAATTTAGAAAAGCAAGTTTAGAATATTGAATAGTTGAAAAGAATGATTTTTTATTCTTATTTAAAAGACGTTTCAATTGAAAAATAGGGGATTAGGTCAGGGATTCTTCCATTTTACCCTAGGGTTTGAAAATATTTTTGGGGGATTATTTTGGAGAAAATTTTGGAAAAATATTTTGTGGGGAGAGAAGGATTTTTGGAGGAGATTTGGGCATTTTGGGAAGAAAAGATTTCTTGAGTTGCAGGTTGGGGCTCTTCATCAGATCTTTGCCAAGAATGCGAAATGAGGTAGGAGTCTTATTTTGTTTCCTTTGTTGAAAAGAAAAAAAAGGAAAGAGACAATGAGAATAAAATTTCTATTTGTTTTTTAAAGAGATTTCTTGATTGAAATGGGGGTTGGGTTTTAAATCTATGCATTTTAGTTTAAAGTTTGGCAATATGGTGGATTCATTGTTTGGGAAATGATCTTTTGTATGCTCAAGATTTGCTTGTTTGGATTAGTTATTCAACAAAGTTTGTGTGTTTGGAAAACCAATATTATGCTAGAAAAATTTTCAATATTGGTGTTATTGTTCATTCTGGAAAATATTATAGACTGTGAATAAAAGAAAATTGTGGGTTTAAGTTTATTTATGTTTTTATTTTATGGGGTTATTGATTTAATTTAAGATCAAATTTGTTTAATTGAAAATCAAAATTATTTGGGGGTGGTTAGGGTTTGGTGGGCGAAGGAGCCGAGGCTCAACTTGCACCTCCTCCCTTCCCCTCCTACTCGCGGGTCCCGCAGTGACCTGCGCCCGCGATGGCCGTAGGGACCTGCGTCCTGTGCCCACGGAGGCCGCAGGGACCTGTGCCTATGGTGGCCATAGGGACCTGCATTCGCGGTGGCTGCAGGGACCTGCGCCCACAGTGGCTCCCCACATTCCTTTTTTTTTAAGTTTTTTTTTGAAATAAAACTTATTTTATATAAAGTTTGTTTAAATAGTTTTAATTATTATTAATATGTATTTTATTAATGAGGATTAATAAATATATATTAATTAATAATTAATTTGAAATCTGCATATTATAAAATTATTATTAATATATATTTTATTGATGGAAATTAATATATATATATGTTAATTAATATTTAATTTGAAATTGTGTATTATTAAATTATTAATTGTTTATATTTTATTATCCAGGTATTAATAAATATATAATAATTAATATTTAATTTGGGTATCTATCTTAATGAGGAAGTACCCTTTGGAAATAGATAGAACATTATCTTAATTGGAAATTTTTGAAATAAAATACATTTGTTATTTGGTGATTTTTAAATAATATATTATTCAGGAATATATTATTTTTCCATTTGAATGATATAGGTCATCTGGGAATTTTAGAAATGGAATACTAAAGTATATGAGTAATTGAAAAATGAAATATTTATCATTGGATATTTTGAAAATTTAAATGATATGCTATTAGAATTATTAGAAATTTAATAATGTATTGATTGGAAAATTGTAAGTTAATGATATCTTCATTTAATAAAATAAATGGTTTAGTTATATTCTTCCTCTGTACTGTGAAATAGACAAATGGTAATATTGCAATTTTAGTATTTTATTCACCTTGTAATGGTGATTTTTCTGTTAATGTATTTTTGAAAACTTAGATCATTTAGAAAACTTGATCGACTTTTATTGTTTAAACCAATAGGAAAGAAGATTTTCCTTTCCCAGTTATTACCTATGCAAGTTTAATTTATGTATTCGCTTTTGTTTAAAATAATGGCTAGGCCTTGATATGTTTGTTTGGACCCTATCGTTTGGTTGATTTGGGGTACTTGTTTATATCAACGGTCTCTAGTTTGGCTGTTGCCTTGTGATTATGTTATAATTGGTCTTGTCTTTTATGCGGGTGTAGTGTGTTGATTTGTGGTTGACCATAGTTGGTCAGGTCTCTAGTTAGAGTACCATCAGGAAATGGACCTTTGTATTTTCTTTTAATATGTTCATTTGGATCCGTTTCTATGTAGGGATCATTTATGTATTTATTGACCGATGTGGTCATTTGTATATTGGTTATGTCCGCCTTGATGGCAAGATTGTAAATAATGTGAACCTTATGTATCCTTAACTTATTTAAATGATCAGAGGGGTCTTGCAGTTGAGCAGACCTGGAGATGTAGCCCTTTAGGGGTGAACTCCGATATCAATTTGGTGTTATGTGATGCTTTTGTTCTTATGTTTCATGTTTAGTGTTCGCATGTATGGATGGCATTTTGGTAGAATGTATAAGTGGATTAGGTGAGATGTATTGTAAATGCATATATGCAGTTGTCTCTTAATGCAGTAAATTGGATCATGAAAGAATGTATTTTATTATCGTTAATGAAAATAATTATGCATGAAAGAATCTCATTAGTTATGATGAGATTATAGTGCATTTTGGAGCAAGATGCATGGCATGTGTTTAATGTAAAATTGAACGTAATGAATGGTTAAAAATTATTGGATGATTTCGTCATGCTACCTAAATTGTAATTCTAATGGATGAACTTCATTCTGTTATCTACTTTTTAACCTTAATAAATTAACTTCTTCATATTAACTATATTTTAACTTTAATGGATGAACCCATTTGGTTATCAACATTTTAACCTTAATAAATGAACTTCATCATATTAGGTATATTTTAACTTTAATGGATGAACTCATTTGGTTATCAACATTTTAACCTTAATAAATGAACTTCATCATATGAGCTATATTTTAACTAAAAAGGATGAACTCATTAAGTTAACTGTATCTTAACCTTAATCGATGAATTCATATATTATCTATGTTTTAACCATAATGGGTAAATATCCTCATATTAGGCTCATCTTCAACCATAATGGATGAATGTGTCATATTATCTATAATGTTAATTTATTGAACAAATTATAACCATGTTTAAAGTATTAACATGAAATTAAGTTAATTTGCTTTACTGGGTCAAATGTCGTGAGTTGAGTTACACGTTAAGTTGCCTAATCACGTTGGGAAACTCCTTAGGATTTTTTTAGTCTTCCGTTGTGTTATCTGAACCTTTGATAACTCATTGTATCTTGATGTTGTGTTTAAGTTTAAAAATAAAAAAAAATTGCACTCCATTTGTGTGTTGTAGCTTTATCCCTTCGGGGTTTTCTGGCAGGGCATTACATTTGGTATCAGAGCCCATGTTGCAACACTGGGATCTCTGGTTTTGCTTGTGCCCTTAGTTGGTGTGAGGTGTATCGACCTTATGTTGTATGATTGTCCTCCTTTTTGTATGAGTGTGATTTAGGAGACCTTAACTTGTGTGTAATGTGTTTGTTCACACCTTGTTTTCACCTTCTTGATGTGGGTGCTTTGGAGTGATTATATGTGCTTTGTCTTCTTATTGAGGTCTTGGTCTACAATTTCTCTTATTTTGAAAGAGAGCCTTATGTACCTTCCTTATTGATGTTTTTACTCTTGTGCCTAATCCATTTGGGATGGTTAGTGTTGTCTTGAATCTAAAAGTACGAAATGTGCTTGTTTAAGGTTGTGATCTAGCTTAGTGTTGTTCGCTTGAAGGACTAGTGTGGTAGATATTGAATGCTTATTATGCATAAAATTGGATGATCATCACCATTCCTCCTTTCTCTCTCTCTAGAAATTAAAATGCTTTTGGATATGTGTAATTATCTCTTATTTGAGTTTTTTTTTTTTTGCGAGAGAAGGTTGCGACTTCTTGAGCCCTTGTGTGAGCCTTATAACGCATATGTGTTTTTAGATTATAAAAGGGCTTTGGTTTGAAATTTCATATTGGTTATTGAGAAAAATTGTATGTTTACATTAAAGAATTCTCCATGTGTTTCGTAGGAGTAACATAATTAAATTCTATATTAAGTAAGGTGCATTAATATGTGAATAGTTAACTTTGTGAAACTGGTTTGTTTGTAAAAGAAGTATCAAAAGGGAACATGTTATAGTAGCTTCAAGAGTGTATTAATGTGTTCCATGAAAGATTGTTTTATGAGTTTCATTAAACCAGTTTGATTGAGGATCTATTTTAGCAATGCCCATTGAACTTTCTTTTGGGTATATGTAATATCCTTATTATGTTTAGAAAGTGCGAATGAAAATCTTGGTTGATGTGTATGCATTAATGTGTATTATTTAGTTGATAGCTTCTCACTTATCTTCATACCATACCTTGAATTTTCAATGATAGGTTGTCAATTATGATATGTTTTGTATTGAATTAAGGATAGTGAGTGTTCTCAAGAGGTATTGCATTATCGATAAGATTACCTGTTTTGATCTCTATTGTTTGGAAAACTAGAACATTTTGTTGCAACCATAATAATTGGAAATGTCATGTTAGGCTATTTGGCATCCTCCTAAAAACTGTAGTGAAATGAAAATCGTGCAATTAAAATGGTAGAATTATAGTGAGAAATTTTAGATTGTAGTGTGATCTTGTTGATCTTGTGTCTTTGTAGGAAATAGTTTGATTATCAAACCATCTTTCCCTTCTCTTTGCCTAAATCATAAGATTTTTAGAAATGCTACTAAGAATGAATTGATTTAAAAAGAATTCTTATAATGCATATGAAATTGTATGTTTTCTTTTGGGCTTCTTATGGAAAGATTAAAGTCTTAAGCTTCAGAAAGAAAATTGCATAGTTAGTAATGTAAATACGAATGCTTAGTGGACTTAGAGAAAGACATAGGAATGATGTTATTTCCTTATGTAATGGTGAATTGTTAAGGATTTCAGTACTTGTATCTAGAATAAACTTGATTAGAGTAATCTTTTATTAGCTAATAATTATTTATTTAATTATTAGTCTATTATACTCTATGCTTAAGCTAAACTTAGGAGTCTTATAATTCTTTAGGGTTTTCACCTTTAGGGTTTCAAGTATCCTTTTATAAGGATTCTCTCTTTGTATTTTCATAACAACTGTAATTATTGAATTGCATTCTTGTTGCACAATCAATATGACTCCTCTTTTCTGGATCTCTAAATTCTAGCCTCCATAGATTTTTTGCTTCTCTTTTTGTGATAGGTTTGCATGCAGGTGATCTTTGGGAGCTGTAGAGTTGATTTTTCTTCAACTCCAATAGCTATAGTGGCTAGAGAAAACATATATTATGAAATCCTTAGACATATCCAGGTTGGATAACATGGGGGCTGAGCAGATAACATCTTTGATTTTCTCGAAAGCCTCCTTAGCTTCGAGAGTCAATTTGAAATGTGTTTTCTTCTTGATCATTAGGGTGATAGGCCTCACCATCCCTACAAAATCTGAAATAAAGTGGCTAATGAACTTAACCTTACCTAGGAAATACTGGACCCCCTTTTTATAAACAGGAAGAGGAAGCTCTTTTATTGCCTTAACTCGATTAGGATCGATAAAGACTCCTTCCTTTAACACTACGTTCCCTAGTAATTTTCCTTGAGGGACTCCAAAAATACATTTCTTTGGGTTCAAAGAGATCCCAAATTCTAGACACTTTTGGAACACCAGCTTGAGATGATCGAAATGATCTTCTTTGTGCTCTGAGAACACCGTTAAGTCATCCAAATATATAAGGATGATTTTGTTGATAAGCTCCTTGAAGGCTAGGTCCATAACTCTTTGAAAAGTCAAACCGGCATTCGACAACCCAAATGACATTTTTTGATAGGAGAATGCTCCCCATTTGGTCATGAAGGTTGTCTTATGTTGATCCTCTGGCTTCACCAAAACTTGATTATAACGTGAGAAACCATCTAACATTGAGAACATCTTTGACACTGCCACCATGCTTAACAATTGCTCCATTGGTGGCAAAGGGTAGTGGTCTTTTAAAGACGCTTGGTTTAAGTCCCTGAAATCCACACAAAGTCGGATGTCTCCATTCTTTTTCCTGACTGGCACCAGAATGGATACCCATGTACTGTGCTTGATGGGGTAGATGATTTTTTATTCTATCATCTTTTTCAACTCCTAGGCCATAAGGGACTCAATTTTTGGATTGACTGGTCTCTGCTTCTATCGGATCAGTTTGGCTCAATCGGTAAGCTTGATGATGTGCTGAATGATGCTGGGGTTGTAACCTTTCAAATAGTCATAGGACCATGCTAGTACACCCACATATTCATCACAATATCATGCCAATCTCTTTTGGTCTTCTGAAGGAACCTCCTTTCCGACCTTGAGTATTCTCCCACCTCCTACCGATATTTCGATATAGTCTCCTTTATCAGCTATAAGATTTCACCTATCATTTTAGGCATCATCATGGTCAAACAAATTTTACAAGGTGATTAAAATGTTAGGGAGCTTTTTGGATTTCAGCTGGATGATCTGATCCTCGTAAGCCTCTTTTACCTTAGGTTGTAGTTGATCCACGAACTCCCCTAAGTTTTGAATAAATAGGGCAATCTGCTCATCACTCTCAAAAACTTGCTAGTGGGTGTCATTGTCAGGAATAGTTGGCTGAACAACCACACAGACTGTTTGGGAGTTGACGAGCAGGTTCACAGCAGGGTCAAATTGTGACCCAATTGTAGCCATCTGATCAACAACAACATTTGTTTTGTGAAGAACTCTCTGGATATTGAAAGCATCAAAGATTTCAATCAAATCCCATGTCATATGATGGTAGGATCTCATACGAACATGTTTGGTGCTAGAGATTCCTCAAACCTGGTGCACAAATAGCTCAAAATGGCCCAGAACTTTCAATTGCTTAATACCCATCCTCTCTGCCAAACTCAAAGCTTGGACCAATTCTTCATATTCTGCTTCATTATTAGAGCATGCAAATTGTAGATGAAAAGACTTCAGGACTCGTTCACCCGAAGGTGAAGTGAGGCAAATCCCAGCCCCTAAGCCTACTTTGCATCTTGCACCATCGAAGTGTAGGGTCCAGAGTGCAGAAGACAACTCTTCTTCAGTAAATGGCTCTTTGGTAACTTTAAGAATGACCTAGTTTTTGTAAAAAATATAGTAAGTACCTAGATCAGTGGCATGGTAGTTGGAGTATGGGTTAGAGTCTATGAATTCATTTAGAAAAATCTCTTGATCAGGTGGAATATCCCCGGTCACTTCCTCGTCCTTCAGAAGCTCTACAGTTTTCCTTTCTTCATTTGAGATGGAGGTATGAGTGGGTTCAAAATTGAGCATGGGCTGATTTTCTATGTGTTCAGCGCGAAGGGGCTCTGAAAGACTTTTGAGTTTGGCATCGTGCTAGGTTAAAAGGATAAGGGGGGACCAATTTAAGGACAAGTAACCTTCTATTTTGGCAGTAAAATCTTGGGAAAGGTAGAGCCCAAAAATAGGCGGGATGTTGATAACTACCATTTCTTGGGGCACGGTAACACTAGGACATGTAAACAATGTCAGTGGAAGGTTCTTGATAAGACCCACGGTCTGGACCTTATTCTCATCTAACTACATAACACCCCTATTTAAAGGCTCGCATTTGATATTCAAAACCTTAGTGATTTTCTTAGGCATGACAGTGGTGCTAGCACCAGAATCTATCATAGAATTGTGCAAAAGTTTATCCCCGACTATGAGGGTTAGATAAAAAGGATTTAGTTTAGGCTTACCTTCTGTTTGAGATTTAGGAGGCATGGCTTCATTTGTCAACATGGTTGGAGAGAATGATCTGTCTGCAGAGGGCTGAAACCTTTCTTCGCTAATCTGCAGAGCTTTGGCAGCATTTCTACTTGTATTTTTTCCCATCTTGGACAAGGCTTCTTTCAGCCGGATTCTTTTGTTCTGGGATACTAAGGAGATCCCATAAAGAGACATTGGTCGAGGCTTTCTTCAACTATTCCACCACATCCAATATTGTTGGCACCGACACCTTGGGCTCTCTTGGCTTATAGGGGATAAACTCCTTTCTTGGGTATGTGGAAGCAACCTTGGGTTGTTCAGGAGCTTTATCTGCATCTACTCTCCTTGGTGTGTTTATATTCTCCCCAGTGAAGTGAATTTTTGAGTGGAGGTTATAATCTAATTTCACATGAGGAGCCCCCAAGTTTGAGGTGGTTGTGTCATTGGTGAGCATAATATCTTCATCCTCCATCCAAGAGAATAGTGTGTGGTTCAGAGCTATCTCTAATTCTTGTTGTATTGACATACCTTGCATTTGGGAAATGAGAGATGCATTATCCATGCTAGGAGATGCATAAACCGAATCATCTAGTACCATGCCTAAGCTCTGTTTCTCTATAATTTTTTGTTGCCAATTGCCTCTCGGACAATTTCTTGGAGCGTGGACATTGTTGCATGGAAAACACCAAGAATTAGTATCATCTGCTAGATTATTTTTGCCCACTGTCAACTCCTTACCGGTACTAGGGTAATCGGTCTGCAAAGGATTGGGTACCGGAACTATTTGGCCATTTGGCTAGCTTGGGAGAGTTCGGTTGTTTGCATACTGGTTCTAATGATATGCACATCTATTCCCTTGGAAATTTTGTTGGAAAGGAGGTCTAGTGGGTGGGATTTGATACCTTTTCAGATTGACGATCTCGTTTGAGAAGGTTCTCAACAAATGTTTCATGTTGTTGACCTCTATGGCCAAAGATGATTGTGGAGGTGAATATGCTTGTTGGGGACTGGGGTACATATACATGGTTTGAGGAGCCGATGTGCTAGGCATGACCTCTTCAGAGGCATGATTTTATAGCTCAGGAAAGACCAGCATGAGTGGTCATGGCACAAGCTTTCCGACATTGATCAAATTATTTTCTACTTGGACTGCAATTTCAAATGCTTGTGGGAGGGTATTTCTGCCTAGAGATTGAATCATTACTAATATGTTGAAGTTGAAGGCTTTCAGATAAAAGACGAGCTCCATATCTATGGGAGGGCAGGCAGACAATGGTATTCTTTGCTAGGTCCTCTAGAATCTTAAGTTGAATTCTGTCACTGCTTTCTGAGGGGCCCTCTTTATCGTAATCAATTGGTGCATCAAAGATGATCTGTCGACCTTGTCAAAGAATCTCTGAAAGAAGCGGTCACCCAGCTGATCCCAATCCGCTATAGTATTTGGACCTAGGGATCTTTACCAATCTAGAGCTCTTCCTTTAAAAGATGCTACGAGCAATCTCAAGGCTACATTTTTCTCAGTGATACCATGGACGGTGTAGACATTGGCTATATCTTGTAGATATTCCCTGGGGGTCTTGTGACATTCTCTGGTAAATTTAGGGATGACCTTTAGTGCAGCAGAGGGGATTGGTCCCCATAGTACAGGTGGAGTGGGGGGAATGAGAGGGCTTCCATTATTCCATGTCACAAAATTTCTAGGTGGAACCTAAGTGATTGTCGTAAGGGTGATTGCAGGGAAGATAGGTAAGCTCTGGGAAAAAGAGGTTGTAGCCAAATGGACATTTACCAGGGGTGGAAGAAGTAAACTAGGATTTAGGGTTGTTTGACTTCTGGTAACGAGCTTGTGACTCATTAACTAGCTTAGACTTATTCAAAATTATGGTCCCACTGGGCGTGCCAGAAAAAGAATTGTTGACCCTAAATTTTACCTTAAATGTGAACAACCTTATGGGAAATTCAGTGATGGGGGACCTATTGCGCAAAACTCACTGAATGACCTCCAGATTTAAGAAGACAACTCTTCATTATGATTGGGGGAAAACGGAAAGAGGAAAATTAAAGAAAAATGATCTAAACTATTTAGGCGATGCCCTAGAACATTTTGGAAAAGTATTAACAACATATAAAACCTAGGAACATCCAGTTTTAAAGCCCATTCAACAATCTATATACCCAGACAAAACCATAATCAAGAAAAATTCCTTTAACATAAAGCAACACACACCACGCATCCACTAGATAACAAGTGCAAAAACATAGTTTAATCGATGGAGTATTAGACATATATTTTCAAAGTTACGTCAAAATTACAAGAATGCACAGAAAACTATCAAAGCATACTGAAAAATAGTCATCATAGAGGCCATGGGAACAATTTGATTATCCTTTCTTCAGAAATACAATAACAGCTAAAAGGCTTCATTCCTCTCTAGAATACTTGATTATATCTTTTTGATAAAGTTCTAAACCCCTAAAACAAGGAAAACATAAGCATAAATAGAGTCCTCAGCTCAGCTAATAGCTCACAGTATCAGCAACCTTCCATCAACCGCTTCTGGCCAGAAAACCTATCGTGGCACCCTACAAGATCATACCCAACAAAACCACCCCCAAAATTGTTACTTCCACCATATCGTGGTGAACTCCATACCTACTCAACAAGAAAACCTTGATGTGAACCACATCCTAACTCACAAACCACCACGGTAGACACACGATAGCTCTGAGGACATCTGAAAAGAGCGTGGAAGCAGAAACAAATCAGACAGCACGTAAGAAGAAAGTGTCTTTATCCTCGCATGAGGAATGGTGGGGCCAAGAGGAATGCCATGTCATAAAAACCCTAGCCACTTGGCAACTCTGTGTTCCTCCAAACTGCAAATGGAAAAGTTGAGTGATCGGAAACAATGCCAAGACAACATCTGGCTTGCACAATGAATGGGGAGCATCGTTGGAAAATAAAAAAGAATTGGTGCCACCCGATCAAAAATGCCACCCACAGACTACTCCGAAATAATGTTAACATGTTCCAAAGAAAATTGTTGAGAAATACTCAACCGAGATATGCTTCATGGTAAAGAAAGATGAAACTTTTATGGAAGTTTTCAAGCCCCAGAAGATTTGTATTGAAGAGATGGGTTATGAAGTTGATGCTCAGATTCTAGATGCTTATGCACAGTTGCTAATTGATGCACCTATTGATGAAGTTGAGAAAACCTTCGGTATTGCTAAGCAAAAAAAGAAAGAGGTTGAAACTGAGTTTAATCGGAAGACGAGGGAGAAGCAACAAGGCAGACAAGTTTGTGGAACAGGTATCTTAGGACATCAAAGCATTAATTGATGTTGTTTTAGAAAAAGGAAGGAAGAGAAAAGAACCAGAAATATTTATTGAGCATCCGGTTAGGAAAGTTACAATCAAGGTACCTACATAGAAGAGATCTCCTAAAGAAACACCTTCTACCCCATTTGGTACTGGAAGAAGAAAGAAGATGGATGACATTGATCTAGCACTTGTCACCGGTAATGTAACTATTATTCCACCCAAGACTTATGCAGAATTAGTAGATAAAATGACTAAAGATGGTATGTTGAAGAATGTATAGTTTTATTATGAGCACTTGGATAATGATAAACAAAGAGAAGTTGAGGAAGGAGTTTTGTTGTATTTGGATATTTATAAGAAAGCCTTGTTAGAAATTGAAAATCAAATACCGACACAGTTATATGAAAAATTAGATGCTAGAAGATTATCAACAATGGAGGAGGACAAGCATATAAAGATTCAGGAGTTGTTAACTATTTGTGCTTCTATTACTCTAGAGGAGATGGACAGGACACTTGAGGTTGCAGATAAAAATATTTTTCATAGCAAGCACAAAATAGTAAGTCTTATGTTAGGTAGGGTTAATGAGATAGTCAAGGAGACCCACAAGGCATGGGTTCAATTCTTTGTAGAAAACCCTAGTTTTTATATTTCACCAAAGGCTAAAATAGATAATACAGATATCTCAGTTGAAGGGAAAGGTAAAGGTATAATGGATATTCATCTTAGGGGGAGCAGGCTCAGGATGAAACCGATAGATGGAAACCATGATCATTTTTCACATGAGTGTTGCCATCAAAGCCAAAGGGGGAGATTGTTGGAAATTGACACTCAATTGATTGTCTTCAATATGTTGTCATTGATGGCAACATGTTCCAGCTTCATATTTTGATTTAGTAGTGTACCGACAGACACTTCATCGGCACCGACATCGACACCGACAGGTATCTTCATCGGTTGGAAGGAATTCTTTGGTTACCAGTATTGCATGCCAATATGACTTCATCAGGTCACAGGTATTGGAGGTCAACATCATTTGGGAGATCTGACATCGGCAATGAATTTTGATATTCATGTATTTATTTTATTGAGCCGACATGTATATTCATATTGTAATTATCTTTGTAAGCCAACATAAGGCATGATGGATTGTAAAGGAGTATATAGGTCAGTTGATTAGATCATTTTGTATGATATGGATATGTAAGGTTATGGAATTTAGTGGAGATGCAAAATATATGAGAGAGATCATGTATGTAAGGACATTTATGTAAGAGGGTATTCCGGTAAGGGTTTAGGGTTTCAGACCGGAACAGACAAAGCTTATCCAGAATTGTATTCAAGTATAGGAGATGCTATCTTTGCAGTTCAATCATTTCTCCGGATTGTAGTATGGATTTATATGTAGTCAGTGAGACTCCTTTTGTGATTGAGTAGTGTGTTATAGGATATAAGCCTTCCTACAAGTGCATGCCCCTGTATTTTTTAGTATCTTTTCACATGGCCAGTGGATTGATATTGTGGGTCACAAATCCCATCATGGTTTTTCCTGTTTGAGGTTTTCCACGTATAATTCTCTATGTTATGGCATTCATTTGTGTGATTGGCTTATTAGTTTCTTTACTTATTTCAATTCTATATGTACCGGTATACCAGTTGGTGAATGCATGTTTTAATAAGGATAAAATTGATCATTCTGGTAGAACACTGATTCACCCCCCCTCTCAGTGTTCTTGGATTCCAACAACAATTCCAGCATAGAAGATGGAAAAACCTAGAAAACATCCTAGAGTTGAAGCATTCTTCCCCAAATTTCCTGAGCAAAGGGGCACTCAACAAAAAGATGGGAAAAAGATTCAACATTGGCCATATAGAGAAGATAGATGTTGGGAAGAAAAAAACCCCTTTTGCATAAGTTGTCAGTGGTAAGAATCTCTTTTTGGAGGAGAATCTAGGTGAAGATATTAACTTTTGGTGTAAGGTTTTTAATCCAGGCCTTGGCCCAAACAAGGCTTGAGGCATTATGACTCTAAGAAAGAAAAGAAAAGGTAGAGGAAATCGAATACAAACTAGTAGAATCGGCTATTTATGTTGCATTATACTCATGTATTTTGTAACATTAGTTCCCATTGGAAAATCATTTGGCAAATCCATAATACCTTTATGCGTGGCCTAAATTATGTCCATCTTCTCAAATACATTGACAAATATTATGTCCACCTTGACATCCACCCTTAAATTCTTGGCATATGCCCTTCAATTCTTTACACTTGACCTTATATTCTTTACATTTTCCGTTAATTATTTACACTTGCCCTTATATTCTTTACATCCACCCTTAATTATATTGTAATTATAAATAAAGTATAATAATAGAATTTTGGAAATCCATAATATTATTCTCCTAACATAGGTTTCTTTTGTTAGTTTAGGTAATTTATTTTTCCTTATGTTAGGGGATATTTATTTTTCCTACACATATTATTTAAGCTTTCTTAGGTTATTAGGAGTGGTTAATATGACAACACATGGCTAAATACTTCAACCACATGTTTAACTCCCACCTACTCATGGGCAGTTGAGTTACACACCCTCTTTTGGCTTGTTGTACCACCTCACATAACCACTCTTTTGTGATTTCCTCAGTGGTTTATGGGGTAGTTGGGTTACACACCCTCTTTTGGCTTCTTGTGCCACCTCACATAACCACTATTTTTTTCATTTCCTAAGTGGGTTATGGGGTAGTTGGGTTTCTCACCCTCTTTTGGATTTGTTTTCCAACTTTATAAATCCTTTATTATTTTCATGTAAGGAGGTTATGCCACAGGTTTTGGCCTTTACCAAGTAGGTTAAACCTCCCACTTTTTATGGGGAGTGGGTGTTAATGCACCTCTTGGATGTATATGCTACTATTTTTCTATATAATAAGCACTATACTCTCACCTTCACTAGTTTAGTGATAGCTCAGTGAGATTTTTCTCAAAATTCTCTTTTGTCTCTATTTTTCTTTCATTTTAGATTTCTCTCTATTCATCCATTTTTATCTTCAATCATTTGCTGCTTGGAGGTGCATGTGATCTATGACCAACATCAGATCTTGGCTTGGTTCTTGCTTCTTACAAAATCCAACATGGTATCAGAGCGATGTTCTTTGGTATAGCTCATTGTTTTTATAATTTTTTTAGAGAGATTTGAAACAATTAGATAGCTATTATTTTCTTTACAAACCAAGTAATTTCTTCTCCTAGATTCTTGTGTGACCTAGAGAATCATAACAGTTTGAAAGAAAATAAGCTTCTAGTTAATCTGGTAGATACATACATGTGTTCCTATTAGATTTGGGTGATTGCAGCTTTTTGGTAGTACTGGAGGCTACTTTAGAATTTCCAGAGTGTCTAGAAGGCTTGAGAAAGTCAAAATTGACTTTTATTTCACCAAATTAGAGTTTGAAGGACATAATAAAAACCAAATCTCTTTTTTTACTGGCAGATTTAGTAAGTTTTTTAAAAATAAAATAACTTTTGCCTCAAGTGTTATATTTTTTGCAAATGAGTACTTGATGGAAATATGGAAAGGAGAAATTTCTATCCACATAGGTTTCATTAAAAAATTCTACTATTTTCCATCATATAATGTAGGTTGAATCAACTACATTTTTTTCTCTTCAATAGGCCATATCATTCACCTCGGAACTCCATTTTTTAAAAAATTAATAGGCATTGGAAAGGTATTCAAGGGTACTACACAACTATAAGGATATTTTTTTTAGATTTTGTATGAGATTTATTTGTATTAAAACTTTCTATTTCTAGCCATTGGAGCCTTAGAAAGCATTGTAATATGATAAAAGTCCTTGCAAATGCACTGATTATAAAGTGCCAACCTTGTGATATTTGGGGGGGTGATTTTTGAGACTAGTAAAAAGGGCGGTTGTATTCTATGTCTTCTTTATTGCACCCTTCTTAGATCTTTGTAATCTTCTCTTATGCTATAATGGGTGTATCTACAGTTCCTCTTTTAACACGATATAATTATTTTAAAAGGAAATCTAAGATGACAATATATCAGAAAAGACATGGATATCATCATGTTACAATGGGAATTAAAACTAAACCTCAGGAAGCTATAGAAAAGATAAAATGGTTTAACAAATGTGATGAAGCATTTGGTACTTTGTGCAAGCCAGTCTCCCCTCACCTTTTTTTTCACATTGAATCTGCTAGTACACTAAATGGAGTGTGGACCACTTTGGTAAGAAGGATGAGTTAAGAGGTCATCAATTAGAGAATGAACTCACAGGGTTGAGTCCAACCAATTTTGACACTATACAAGACTTCTTCACAAAACTCAAATCTGTAAGATTGGAGTTGGAAGAGTGTGAAACTAAAAAGGATGATAAGAAATTGCTCTTGAGAATTATTTCTAAGCTTGGTCCTAACTATTTAGTGCTTGTTTCTACATTATATGCTACAAAATGTGTCATGGGTATCACATTCAAAATGCCTTCTCTAGATGAATTTTCTATAGATCTCACTAGGGAGTGGGAAAAATTGGTTCAAATGGGTACAATCAAACCCCCTAAGTCACATGCCTTATTTGTAAATCAAGACATAAGAAAAAGGGTTTAGTAAGAAAGATAAGAAATAAAATAACCAAGGAGAGAAGAAGAAAGATCATAAAATTTGCTACTTCAAAAGCAGATAATCATAACTCTTCATCAAAAGGTGAAAAACCTAAGAAGGAGAAGTTCAAGTGTTCTTACTACAAGAGGTCTGACCATGATGAATATGAGTGTTTAAATAAAAAATTCATCACCTTTCACATCTTTTAGAAAAGAATAATATCAAGGTTCCTAATTTAGTCAAATAGCGTTCATCATAAGGATCTTCTAAGGACAAGGATAAGAGTAAGGGGAAAGGAAATGGTAAGGCCCTAGTTGTTGTTGCTTCACAACCAAATAATTAGATATTTGACTTTGCTACTTTGCACCACATGTCTTCTTCAAAAGATTATTTCACCTCTTTAGAGCCATGTTCTATGCCTTCCATACTGATAGGTGATAAAAAACCCATTGAAGTGCATGGGAGAGGGTCTACTGGTGTGGGAAAAGGAACATTTGAGTGTCCTTTGTGTTCCATCTGTATCAACTAATCTCCTATCTATTTATCCAATCACTCAAACTAGTTTTGGCAAGCAAGTTGAGTTCACACTAGATATAGTGGTAATCAATGAAATGCATAATGGGTCTACGATTGTTGTGGGAAAATCAGACCATCAATCTAGATTGTACCAGTTTTTTCACTTCATTATCGACTCTCCTTAGACAATATTACTCTCATGCAGATGAGGTGAGTTGTTTGTGGCATCAATAGTTTGCCCACTTTAACTATAGTTACTTGCAACAATTCAATCAATAGGACATGGTTTTAGGGTTTCCTATTATTTGATTTTGTGGTGGAGTTTGTTAAGGATGCATTCTTGGTAAGCATCCTGAGGAGAAGTGTGATTAAGGCATTTTGACCCACGGTCTTTTCGAGAAGCTTTAGGTGTTCTCGAGTGGGATGCTACAATGCAAGAAGAGGTCAATTCCTTGGAAAAGAAATACACATGGGATTTAGTCCCTCTTCCTAAGGGAAGGAAAATTGTTCAATGCAAGTGGATCTATCAAACAAAATTTGCAGTAGATGGGTTAGTTGGTAATTATAAGGATTTCTTAGTAGAAAATGGATTCTCCTAGGTTCTTGGGATTGAATACTCTGAGTCTTTTGCACCAATTGCTAAGATGAATTCCATTTGACTTATCCTTTCTATAGTTTCTACCCATCATTGGGAAGTTTATCAAATGGGTGTGAAGAGTGCCATGGTAACCTTTAGATGGAAATATACATGGAGTAACCATAGGGGTTTGTTCAGAATCCTTCACTTGTGTGTTGACTTTGAAAGTCTCTCTATGGCCTCAAATAGGCTCCTCAAGCTTGGTATGCAAAGATGGAATCATTCCTCCTAAGAGTTGGTTTCACTTGAAGCTATTATGATCTGAACATATACATTCAGCAACATGATTAAATCTCACATTTCTAGTTCTCTATGTTGATGACTTGTTGATCATAGGGAGTCACTCATCCACCATCAAGGTAGTGAAAAATTCTCTACATGATATATTTTTTATGTCACACTTGGGTCTTTTGCATTACTTGGGAGATTGAGATCACTCAGTCATCTTCAGGTATCTTCCTTGGACAACCCAAGTATGCACTTGATATGCTCTCTAGATTTTGCATGGTTAACTATAAGCCTGCATCGACTCCATTTTTATCAGGGATCCAAGCTAAGTGCTCTTAACCCTTAGTTGATGACACTTTATATTGATAACTTTTTGGGAGTCTCATCTACTTGACTCATACGAGACCTAAAATTTCATATGTTGTGGGCATGGTCTCTCGATTCATGCAAGAGTCACATGAGTTGCATTAGAAAGTGGCTACGAATATTCTCCACTACATTCAAGGTTCTCACAATTATGGAATTTAGTATGCAACAATTGTAGATATTGACTTGGTGGGATATATAGATTCAGATTGGGTAGGTGATTCTCAAGATCACAAGTCTAATTCAGGGTATTGCTTCTCACTTGGTTCTAGTCCAGTTTGTTGGTTAAGCAAGAAGCAATCTACAATTTATATTTCATCAAAAGAGGAGTATAGAGGGGTAGTCAATGCAACCACCGAGGCTATTTGGGTTTACAATATTCTCATTGAGTTTGGTATTCTAGTCAAAAAGTCTATAGTCATCTTTTATGATAATCAGAGTGCTATATAGATCTTAAGAAATCCAGTTCATCACCAGAGGATGAAGCACATTGAGATACATATGCACTACATAAGGGAGTTGATTCAGGAATTCATCATTGATCTTAAGTATTGTTCTACATCAGAGAAAATTGTGGAGATCTTCACCAAACCCTTTACTAAAATTAGGTTTGTTCATTTGCAAGCTTTGTTTGGGATGCGATAGGTGTCTACTTCAGGAGGGGCTTCTTAGTCCTTCATTTTTCTCTCTCTATTTAGGGGGGATATTCCTCTTATGGGGGGATTCTTCTTTTGAGGGGATCTCTATGTACATGGGTACCTACATGGCCTCATTTGTTGAGACCCATCTTTTCAACCAATTAAGCTATGCTTAAGTGGGGGTGATAGTGTTGGTTTTTTATTTTTCCTACAAATATTATTTAAGATTTCTTAGGTTATTAGGAGTGGTTAATATGAGGACACATGCCTAAATACTTTAGCTAGATATGTGTAACTCCCACCTACTCATGGGTAGTTGAGTTACACACCCTCTTTTGACTTGTTGTGCCACCTCACATAACCACTATTTTGTCATTTTCTAAGTGTTTTATGGGGTAGCTGGGTTACACACCCTCTTTTGGCTTATTGTGCCACCTCAAATAGCCACTATTTTATCATTTCCTAAGTGGTCTATGGGGTAGTTGGGTTTTTCACTCTCTTTTGGCTTCATGTGCCAACTTTATAACTCCTTTTTTGTTTTCATGTAAGGAGGTTATGCCACATGTTTTGGCATTTACCAAGTAGATTAAACCTCCCACTTTTTATGGGGAGTGGGAGTTAATGCACCTCTTGGATGTATATTATATTATTTCTCTATATAATAAGCACTATACTCTCACCTTCACTAGTTCAGTGATAGCTCGATGAGAGTCTTCTCAACATTTTCTTCTATCTCTATTTTTCTCTCATTTCAGACTTCTCTTCATTCAATTATTTTGATCTTTAATCATCTGTTGCTTGGAGGTGCATGTGATCTACGACCGACATAAAATATTGGCTTGGTTCTTGCTTCTCACGGAATCCAACATCTTCTCATAATAACATGGTAAATTTGAATCAACACATGTTAATATCTTATTTCAAAGTTCATATCAATTTTGAATTGTAGACACCTTATTTATATTGTAAATCTTATACATATAGGTGACTGTATTTGACAAATGGTTGCCATGAGAATTTATATTGCAGTATACTCATGTATTTTGTAATAATGGTTTTCATTGGATAATCGTTTGACAATTCCATAATACCTATCTAGAAGACACCTTATTTGAATTGTAAACCTTATTTCAATTGTAAATTTGATTTCATTTGTTAATCTTATTTCAATTGTATATTCGATTTGAATTGTAAATCTTATTTGAATTGTATATCCGATTTGAATTGTATACATACATATATATATACATATATATATATACATATATATATATACATATATATATACATATATATATACATATATATACATATATATACATACATGTATACATATATATACATACATATATACATATATATATATGTATATATGTATATGTATACATGTATGTATATGTATGTATATATGTATATATATATATATATATACACATATATATACATACATATATACATACATATATACATATACATATATATGTATATATGTATATATATTTCATTGTATATTTGATTTGAATTCTATATCTAATTTAAATTGTAAATCTTATTTGAACTGTATATCTGATTTGATTTCATTTGAATTGTGCAATAAAATGAAAACATACACATGTGCACATACTCATACTCTCTCCCTTCCTCATCCACCGACAATAAGTAGAATTAGAATTCTCATATGTGACCTAAAATTTTAAGTACGGTAGAATATGGGTAACTATGAAATAGAAAAAACTAAACATGTTAAACATGTACAATGATGCTTGATGAGTGAGTATGATCCATTTTCATTTTCAATGACAAAAAAATTATGTAATATGACATTGATACTTGAATAGAAGAATTACAATTCCTTGTACATTATGTTTTTTTTTATAATGATGCTTGCACATGTTTTTGTGGGAAATGATAGTTGGACATATTATATGTTAATATTTGTTATTTGTAACTAAGACCAGAATATAGTAAGGATGTAAAATAGTAAGGGTTTAAGAAACTAAAAGAAGCAAGAGGATGTAAATTAGTAAGAGTTTAGAAAATTGGGAGGGAAAAGAACATCAAGGAAACAATAGAAAGAACATTTACCTGAGACAATAAAATAGTAAGAAAGGGTTTAATAAACTAAGACTTTAAAATAGTAAGGGTTTAACAAACTAAAAAAAGGAGGATGTAACATAGTAAGGGTGTGAGGCCCTACCCTGACACATCCAGACATTTTCTGTTATTTTCATATTGAGACTATTATGGATGCTTTATTTTATGCATTATGGATTTAGAACCTATATGATTCCATGATTTGGATCACATTGACGTATATTGATGCTTCATTTTATGCATTATGATTATGAAACTTTATATGTTGCTAGAATAGAATTATTTGGAAATGGTGTCTGTCATTATTAGATTTGCAGGACTTCATTTCGATGATAGAAATAGGATGCTTATTATATGAATGGTTCAATTTTCAAGAGTAGGATAATTGCTTATGTGGAATCGAATTTGAATGTATGAGATATTGAATTATTATTGCCAAATATATGATTGTTTGATGTGCAATGAAATTCATGTGTTTAATTATATATATGATTGTGATTATTTGGAATTACTAATGTGTTAACTGAGATGCGCAGGAAAAATTATCCATGTGACCATGGAAATAATATGGAGAACCAAACCTAGACCAATGTACATTTGTTAAGCTAGGGGTTGTCTATTTGGAGAGACAACACCCCGTTTGTAATGTATTTTATTTGTGAAAGTAAATGATGCATGTGTGTTAATTTGATTTTATTTAATTGTGTAAACCTACAAGAGACAAATTCCATGTGTGATTTTTATATTGTATTTTATTGTGTCACCTGACACATGTGCTGATTAGTGTCATTGATTTTGACTTGTCTCTTGGAGGGAGTTTTGTTTCTACCAAAGCCATTCAAACACATGAGTGTGGTCCCAAATTTTCCTTGGGTAGGGAGTCTTGGGAGTGGTCAACTCAGGTTTGACCCGTAGGTTAACTTCAGTTGGGTTTCTAAGGGGTCAAATGGACTCCTAGGGTCAGTTTTAGGGCTTTTCCAAAGGTCCAAAGGGTATACCTATGGGTTAGGGGTATTTTTAAACATGTGACTACTCCCATGTGACTGTTTAGTCACCTCAAAAAGTGGTTTTCCCAAGGTGAGCGATAATTCAACTTAGAAGGTTCCTCCTAGGATAGACAACCTTCCCTTTTGATGTCAAACTCTCTTCCCCATCCTCTCTCATCTTTTCCCTTTCCAGTTTTAGCAACATGTAAGAGGTTGGGAAGAGAAACCAATGGGAACTCTCACCTTACCCAAGGGGTTGGGAAGTGTGAGAGAAGCCTTCTTAGGCAAGGATTAGGGACTTAGTGAGTAATCACCCAATCTCCATTGTTGGAGACTATGCAATTTTTGAAAATAGTTGTAGGATAGAATTCTTGGTGATTGGTGAAGAGTTTGTGTGGATTTGGGTTGCTCATCCCCAACTAAGTCTATCATACCTATTGGCAGAATAAGGTTGGTTTTACTTCCTTTTTGTTATGTTGTCTATGTGGTTTTGAAAGAAAGAAATGCTTGTATGAGGAGATGTGTATATGTAAAATGTTTTGTAGGAGATAAATGTAAATTTTCATTTCCTTGTTCTTTGTTTATGTGTTCTTGTTTTGGGAGTGTCCAAGGCCTCCTACTCTTGGGAGAGTAGGATGGTCTTGGGGTAGAAGAAGTATGACAGCCTTGGGTGAGAGGCTCTCCTTATGGAGAGTGATCTCAAGGGTGTCCTTTGTGACCCTTGCTGCATAGCCTTGTGTATGCATTTGGGTGTCATAAGGGGAGAGAATATGGCTTTTATGCCTTTGGGAGGCATAAGGGTGTGGAGATGAATTTGTTGTATTTTTTTATGCCATGAGGTGGCTTGAGTTGTATTATGCTTGCAATCTCCCCAATGGTATTTGGTCCATTTCCACCCATGGAAAGATCATCACAAGTTGTGGTGAGAGTGTAGCTTGGGATGGGAAAATGCATGTTGAGTGTTTGCCTTTGTTTGTCGTGTTGTTTGTTTGTTTGTTTGTGACCCGTCTAGTGCTTGGTTCTCCAAGCTCGGGGGTGGCTTCTAGTAAGCCTAGGCTGGGAGGTGAGCTCTCCATGGTCAAGTTGTATTTTTATTGCAGGTTGCTTGAGATGGGAAAGAAAAAGATGAAGAGATTTATTGTTGTTTTATGTTGTAGAAAAGTTTAAAGGAAAAGTGTATTTATTTTGTAGCAAAAAAAAAAGAAGAGCCATTGTTGTATTTATTTTCCAAAATTAAAGAAGTGTATGTATTTATTCATAGTCCTATGGAAGGGAAATCCTAATTGAGGTTTCAAACCAATTTGTAATAATATTTACTTTGTATTTTAATTTGCTTAAAGAAATGTATTTCTTCTATTGGTTAAGTTTTGCAAAGGGAAGATGAAATATATGATTTGTATTAAAATCCTCATTAAAAAACAAAGAAATAAAGTTGTTGCATTTATATTTATTTTGCAAATAAAGGCTCATTTTATTCCTTATGCAAGATAGAAATGGTATATGAAAGCTCATACATTAGATTCTGGTTTTATTTATGTTGTTGCAATTAAATTAAATCTATCATTTACTCTTTCATTTAATGCAGAAAATAAATCCTATAGTAGTAGCTTATTTTATAAAAAAAAAAGGATTAGCATATAGTTCAAGTTTTATTTTGTTTACCAGAAAAGATTATATTTAAGCTTGCTGTTAGAATGCATGGTAGATATTAGTTACAAAATGTTTTATACAAAAAAAAAAAACAGAATATAAAACTCATATTTTTAGCCTATTAGAAAAGAATATTTCACCCATCATATTGTTGTAACTAACAGTATTAATTTCTGCATGTATTTTAAGGTTTATTAAAAAGGAAAGAAAAATTCATAGGTTGTTTAAGTGTGTTATTAAAATACACACACACACACACACACACACACACATATATATATATATGTTATTCTGGAAACTTATATTTTTCTTAAACAAAATATATATATATATATATATATATATATATAGAAATATATAAATGTTTTAACTTAGTTAAAAAAAAAAAACTGTTAAAAAAAAAAAACTTTGCAAAAAATCAGGGTTTTAGGGAGAGCCGAACCACTATGTAAACACACAGTGGCCAGCGTGGCTCGGGCCGCCACTATGGTTTCCCACAGTGGACGGTACGAGGACCGCCACTGTGGGCAACCACAGTGGTTGGCACAGAGCCTTCCACTGTGGGCAACCATAGTGGTAAGGCACCCAGCCGCCACTGTGTTTACCCACAGTGGGCGGTGCTCGGCCCGCCACTGTGGGGAAACACAGTGGCATCCGGGGTTACCTCCGCCTGGCGCTCCCTACATAGCACTCCCTCCGCCGCTTTCTCCCATGGCCACCGCCTAAACTTTGACCTGCACACACACACACACACTCACAAGCCCTAACCCAATGTTCGGGTTAGGGCAAAATACTAATAGAGAAAAAAAATATATGTGTTGGATAGGATTTAAAAAAATTAGGGTTAGCATAGAGACCCTAGATTTTAAAAAAAAAGAAAGAAGTAGAAATAAATAGGGGGGGAATATCCATTCCATTTTGAATAGGGTTTTCCCCACCCATATTAATCATACATATAGTTTCTTGTTTTAATAAAGGAACCTTTCATCCTTAAAAAAAAAATGTATATGAATATATATATATATATATATATATATATATATATATATATATTCATAAGTAAAAGTATATCTAGTATATATATAAATATATATATACATGTGTATATATAAATATATATATACACATGTATATATATATTTATATATATACTAGATATACTTTTACTTATGAATATATATATATATATATATATATATATATATATATATATATATATATGCAAAATTGTGTGTATATATATATAAGGGCATCTAATACCTAAATTTTAGATTAATAGATTTAAGTTCATATTTTTATATGATGCAATAAATTTAAATTCTTTGGAGATTGACCTTTAGGGAGTTAATAGCAATATGCCTATAAGCCAAGCTGGCCCCTTTATTTTGAATTTATTAGGCACCTTTTAATTGATGGGAATTTTATTTAATAGGTTTATTTAATCTAAGAGCTAGGGCAAATTAATTTAGACCCTAGGCAATTAAAAGAATTTAGGTGGGTTATTTTAACCCTTATAAATTAACTAGAGATTTTTGTTAAATGTGTTTAATTGTTAATTGGTGAGATAATAATAATTCCCTTGGAGAATTACTATCCCGCTTTCAACTTAGTTTATTTATCGCCTAATTAATTCAGTTGTTTGATTCACTCAAAACATAGTTAAGACTAAACTAGTCTTGCATTATTTAAATAAGTTAGTTGAACTAGGTTAAGTATTTTAAAAAAAAAATTATTCCGTTTGTGCCCAAAAGTTTGGGCATGGCAAAGGGCTTATATAATTGGGAAGGAAATACATCAAGGAAACAATGATAATAACATTTTTTTAAGACCATAAAACACTAAAAAAGGGTTTAATAAAGACTGTAAAACAAAACAAAAGCATGAGGATGTAAAACAACAAGGGTTTTGAAAACTAGGAAGAAATGAACACTAAGGAAACAATAGAAAGACCATTTCCTTAGATTGTAAAATAGTAAGAAAGGGTTTAACAAACTAATATTGTAAAATAGTAAGGATGTGAAATAGTATGGGTTTAAGAAACTAAATAAAGAATGACGATGTAAAATAGTAAGGAAGGGTTTGGAAAACTGAGAGAAGAAAATGAACATCAAGGAAACAATATAAAGAACATTTCCTTAAGAATGTAAAACAATGTGAAATGGTTTAACAAATGAAGACTGTAAAATAGTAGGGATGTGAAACAGTAAGGGTTTACAAAACTAAATAAAGCATTAGAATGTAAAACAATAAGGGTTTAGAAATTGAGAAGGAAATGAACATGAAGAAAACAAAAGAAAGAACATTTCTTTAAGACCGTGGAACATTAAGAAAGATTTTAACAAACTTAAGACTATTAAACAGTAAGGATGTGAAACATTATGGGTTTAATTCACTAAGTAAAGCATGTGTTAGTGTATGTGTTTTTCCTAATTGCGTTTTTATTTTTCCCTTTTCCTAAGTGAAGGATTTGTTGTTCATCATTCTCTATAGCCTACAATCAGTCCCAAAACAAGCAACCTTACCTCTTTGTTCAACACTGATGAAAGTTTCAATTTTGGCGAATAATATTTTTTTATTTTCTCTCATAAGATATGAAAATACTTTAGTTTATACAAAGACATTATTATTTTTTAATTTGTGTGAGAGAAAAATATTTATTTTAGGAAAAAATTTGTTTATAGAGTTAATGGTGTAATTAAAAACTTTTTTTTTTGTCTATCAATGACAAAGGGTGAGGCCCAAGTTGGTAGGAGGTCAATTTTCCCTCATAATTAGCACTATTGGATTCTATGTTCCAGCCCAATTCTAACGAGTGGTTGGAAGACCATCTTTGTATTGGCAATTGAAACTCTATTGGTTAGGTTTCATTATGTTGTCATTGATGGCAACATGATTTTGGGTTCTTACATCATATGGTGTACCAGCAGGCACTTCATAGACACTACATCGGTAGGATAGAAGATTTCTTTGATCATCGGCAATGTAGGCCGACATGGTATGGTAAAGGTCATCGGTATGATTTATATGTATTTATATGTACTTCTTTATTGGTATGATCCAATATTTACGTTTGATCGATATCTTATGTGTATTCATGTGTCTTGTGCACTATATGTGTCAAAGGTATATTTCATACTTTATGTAAATACTTTATCCTTTACGGGGTTGACTTATGTTGTTGTGCTTTCGACATGATTACTTCATGGATGTATGGTCCTCCCTAAAGCATACTCATGTTGCTGTGCAATTATTTGAGTTTGCATGGGTATGCTTGGTATCATGTCACCTTGATTTTTTCAAGATCAACTTGAATGGGAGAGTGGTTGATAATGTAACTAAATTTGCATGGTGCCAAAATTTGATTTGTTGAGGTTGGTTTGCAACTTGTGTTGGCATAGATCCCCAACTCACTTAAAATATTGAATCCTTTAATTGGATAGCAACATGTATAGTTGTCTGTCTACACTTTTGGAAGCTGGAGGGTCTTATTCAACTTTGTAATGCAATAAATTCTAATATTGGAGCTTGTGTAAAGTAATGTCTTATTCAACTAGAAGGTCTTATTCAATTCTATAATCCAACCAACTCTAATGTTCATCTTTTAGAGTAACATCCCATATAGCTAAAACACTTCAGCATTAGATGAGTTGTCAATTAAAATACTACTAGCTGGAGTACTGGAATGGTTTGCAGTGAAATTATATTTTCTGAGTTTGTTTTTCGTTGTATTTCATTCTTAATTGGTTTGATTACTTGTTATATGTCTGCAGAATGTTGGGCTAACAAATTTGATTGATAAAGAGGGAGAAGTCAACCCAGTGGAAAGTCAAAGAAATGAGTCTGAAATTGTTGGACTTGAGCAGCTCTTGAAAAATAAAACACTCTCGAGGTGGGCAATTATTTTAATACAATGTTTATTGTTTTAAGTTTTTTTTATTCTAGTAGATCTTCGTACAGTTCATTCTTTTCTATCTTCCATTATCATGCTTATTTGATAACTTTGGATGTACCTACCATGGGAGGGAGATTGATGCTAGTAGACATGACTGGATCTGAGAATATTGATCAATCTAGTTTTGCTGGGTTTGAGGCAAAACTTCAGGTATTCCTTTTCCTTATTATCATCATTCATTGTGCACAACATTTCTATATATAAGGTCAAACTGTAGGTATCCATTTTGTAATTCAGAGATTTATAACGCACACATATCACACACACAAAATCCAAATGAACGTTACTCAATAGAGAATTCCAAACCACAATATTAGAATTACATCTCCTCCAGAATGATATTTCTCTAAACTTAATAGCACTCGTACATCTACCTTTCCTCTCCTCATTTGGTGAATGCTTTAAATTCCTTTTGAAAGATGCCATGCACTATATATACATATTTCTTTAGTTAATAATTGCAAACTTTATAGATAAAATGCATATACTTTTATTTATTTTTAGTGTTCGGTGTCACTTTTCTTTGGCAATCATCAAGGAAAGATTAATGTTTTAAGGTTTTGAATCGCTATTTTTGGCAAACATCAGGATACGTTTATTAGTTTCTAAGGTTTAGATCACTTTGCTTGGTCAATCACAAGGATGTTTTGTTATTGGATTGGAGAAAAGTTAAAAGATATATACAACTAATTATTTATATATTGTACACGATCTTTTGTTGCCCTAGCATGAAAGATAATAAGAATTCATTGTATTTTTTTATCATTTGAATTTATTATCGACTTTACAACTAAATATAGCCTAAAGTTCAACTCTCATAACTATTTGAGTTGTTAAGATGTTTTTTATATTTTTACTACTTGTGTTATACAATTGGGAATTATGACCCTCACATTCACAATTCATGGCCAACATGCGCCTTAATCAATACTCAAATTATTCATATGCAAACCCAAATCATATAAATAATAAATATCAAATCAACCTGAGGATGGGGGTATGTGAGGCTGTACGATAGCTATGATCCACTACCTACCTATGTGTGGTGACTATCTCTTGGAGGCTAACCACCTTACACAACAAGGGATGTTCATGAGGGTGTTGTATGGAAGGTAGCACCGCTATGGTGTGCCTTAGCACCATCAAGCCCTTGAGTGAGATGTTGGATATTTATGATCATGTTATTTGTTCTAAGATCTGGCATAGAGATGTTGATTGTGCATGTTATGTATGACCAAGCATTAGACATTCTCACATGTGGCATTTTGAGTTGTGCATTCTAGTTATGTTGATGGTTATTGTGTGTAATCATGGATTAAATGGTGTTAACTTGTCACTATATTATGGGACGTAGTCATTGGAAAGGTTCTTATATGCCTAGAAATTGTAAACAATTTAGTTATTTATGTTGCTCCTATTTATTGAAAGTTAACTTGGTTGCAGAAATTGATATGTGAAGCTAGTTCTAAGCGATAAAGTTTTGTAAAAAGATGTATTGGTAAAAGAAATTGATCATGATGGCATGTTTTCTTGTCATGTTTGATAGGTGAGTATAGTAATTGTTGTTTACCTCTTTTAATGCTTCAATTTGGTATAATGAAAGGAATACAATTCTTGTTTCTCTGCTATGATTGTGGATAATTCCTAGAATATTTTAAGAAGAGTATGGTTTTAGATGTATCTTGCCAATGGATAATGACATTCGTAGAAGATTTAGCAATAATGTTTCAATTGTTGAGAAAATATTTATATGTGCAAATTGATAATTGTTAAATGAGTTTCAGGGCTAATACGTGTTGCATGATTTCCACTTAGCCTTACGACTTCCGGGAGTAAGTCGAAGCCTAGGGGGGGAGGATGTAGTGCCCCTACCCTAGTCAGCTTTGTAAAACCAGTTTGACCTTGGTTGACTTTTTATGTGGCATTCTTGGATGGTTGATTTACCATTATGTAATGTTGTAGTCAGATATTATGATTATTGTGTGTACTTGTTAATGTGCTTTCACATCGATTCTTATGTAAGTTTAATTGTTCTCCCGATTCTTGTTATTAATCTCGATCTAACACCTTCATTATATATATATATTCTTGTGTGACTCTTGGCTGCAGGAGATTGCAGGTACAGTACTGCCTAAGTGCGAGGTTCGTCTTCGCCTGGATTCACAGGGTTGAGTATACCTCTTTCGTCCTTAGAATTTGGGTTAGGTGGTCGTAAAACCCTCATTTTACCCTAGTCATGCTCAAGTGAGCATCGCCTGTGGTCTATTAGTTTCCCTTTTCATTTGGGTTTGCGGGTTGTGTATTTGGTTGTCTTTCTTGGGTTGCGTGCTTGGCGTGTGGTAGAATTGAGTATTTCATCCTAAGTATTTAATTTGATTTAATGTGTTCATTTATGCATCAGTAATTGAGGAATTAAAATAAATAGGTTTCTTTTCTGTGATTAATCATTAATTAAAAAGATCGCTCTATTTATGTTTGTAGCAAGTTTAATTTAATTGTTAATTTTAAATCATGAATTTATTTAGTTATGCATTTTGAAAGGGAAGATTTAAATTTATTCAAAATAGAAACAATTTAATCTCTTTTGTATTTTGGAATAGAAAGGTTAATTTTAATTATTTAAGAAAATTAATTTTAATTAGAAAAGCAAGTTTAATTTATATATATTTGATATAGTGTGAAAGATTGATTTTGGGATTTTATGTTAATTAAAAATATTTTACCCTCATTAATATTGTGAAATATAAATGTTAGCTTTGTTAATATTGAGAAAATTAAATTAAATGAGAGAGAGAAGCATTTTGATTTAAATTTAGAAAAGCAAGTTTAGAATATTGAATAGTTGAAAAGAATGATTTTTTATTCTTATTTAAAAGATGTTTAAATTCAAAACTAGGGGATTAGGTCAGGGATTCTTCCATTTTACCCTAGGGTTTGAAAATATTTTTGGGGGATTATTTTGGAGAGCATTTTGGAAAAATATTTTGTGGGGAGAGAAGGATTTTTGGAGGAGATTTGGGCATTTTGGGAAGAAAAGATTTCTTGAGTTGCAGGTTGGGGCTCTTCATCAGATCTTGCCAGGAATGCGAAATGAGGTAGGATTCTTATTTTGTTTCCTTTGTTGAAAAGAAAAAAAAAAAGAAAGAGACAATGAAAATAAAAGATGTTTGTTTTTGAAAGAGATTTCTTGATTGAAATGGGGGTTGGGTTTTAAATCTATGCATTTTAGTTTAAAGTTTGGCAATATGGTTGATTCATTGTTTGGGAAATGATCTTCTGTATGCTCAAGATTGGCTTGTTTGGATTAGCTATTCAACAAAGTTTGTGTGTTTGGAAAACCAATAATATGCTGGAAAAATTTTCAATATTGGTGTTATTGTTCATTCTGGAAAATATTATAGACTGTGAATAAAAGAAAATTGGGGGTTTTAGTTTATTTATGTTTTTATTTTATTGGGTTGTTGATTTAATTTAAAATCAAATTTGTTTAATTGAAAATTGAAATTATTTGGGCGGGGGGGTTAGGGTTTGGCAGGTGGAGGAACCGAGGCTCGACTCGCACCGCCTCCCTTCCCCTCCTCCCCACAGGTTCCGCAGTGACCTGCGCTCACGGCGGCCGCAAGGTCCTGCACCCGCGGAGGCTGTAGGGACCTGTGCCCGCGGTGGCCGTAGGGACCTACGCCCGCAACGGCCGCAAGGACCTGCACCCATAATGGTGGCCGTGGAGGAGGCTGCGGTGGCTTCCACCACTCCCGTGATGGGAGGTGGGCCCTGTAGTGGCTCCCCACGTTCCTTTTTTTTTGAAATAAAACTTATTTTATATAAAGTTTGTTTAAATAGTTTTAATTATTATTAATATATATTTTATTAATGAGGATTAAAAATATATATATTAATTAATAATTAATTTGAAATCTGCGTAATATTAAATTATTATTAATATATATTTTATTAATAGAAATTAATATATATATATATATATGTTAATTAATATTTAATTTGGGTATCTGTCTTAATGAAGAAGTACCCTTTGGAAATAGATAGAACATTATCTTAATTGGAAATTTTTGAAATAAAATATATTTATTATTTGGTGATTTTTAAATAATATATTATTCAGGAATATATTATTTTTTGATTTGAATGATATAGGTCATTTGGGAATTTTAGAAATGGAATACTAAAGTATATGAGTAATTGAAAAATGAAATATTTATAATTGGATATTTTGAAAATTTAAATGATATGCTATTAGAATTTATTTTTTTATTTTTTTTGGCAAGGTGGCAATGCCACTTGATATATTTTTATTAATAATAAATAATTTTTACAATATATTTAAAAGTTGGTTCAAACTAAGCTCCTAGAGAAAAGAACCAGCAAGAAAAACTCTAGACATTGCTCATCAACATGATTATAGAAGAGAAGTAGTGAACAATCCTCTAACCGGATCTAGTTACAAAATAGAGATCAGCAAAGGAGCATGCGAGCTCTTTTACACATAGGAGCATGCAAGCTCATTTTACAGAATAGGAGCATGCAAGCTTATTTACAAAATAAGTTCCTGGGATATCTTGAATGCCCTGCAACAAAGAACTCTTGCAATCAAAATTGACATGCCCCTGCACCAAAAATCAATTGCAACCAAAAAATATATATACTACAAAACACAGAGAATTTACAAGAAACACAAGGTTCCAAAACATGACTAACACCAACGACATGAGATCTGTGGTCTGCCATTATAGACAAATGCCAAAGGAGAAGAGGTGAATTCAGAAATGCTAGAGAGAAATGAAGCCCAAAATTTTTATGTTGTAAATGAAAAGAAAGAGGAGATATATCATAAAAAACTGACAAACCAAAAGAAGCGGCGTACAGAGATAATCATGAAAACAACGCTACGTCAAACTTTAAATGACATATGAAGGACGAATTCCCAATGTGAAAATAAATATCTCCAGATTTTGCACCAGAAGAGAGTACCAAACACACGAACAACATCAATAACAACCAACTCATCATTAATGAATGCCAAGTGATTATCAAGTAAAGCAAAGTACCTCAAATCAAAACCAAATGGAATTATGAAAAGAAATACCTCACCAAGAGAAGAGAATATCAACTCGTATAAATGAGCAATCATATAATAAGAAATATTAAATCCTCAACTCTTTACAGGCTATAATTAATAGGTTTGGGAAGCTCATCAAATCACCCCCCAATCGAGAGGAATCAATAACAGTTTTGTCACAACCCATATTAGCGAGGCAATCATCCAATACATTACCTTCACGATAAACATGTGAGATGATGAGGTGCTCAAACGTATCAAGAAGAGTCCATATTTGTTCAAGAATATACCGAAAATGGCAATTATCAGCTTTTCTTGCCTTGCAAGCATTAATGACAATAGCTGAATCACCTTCAATATGAAGGTATTTGAAATTCAAATCGTTAGCCATAACAAGACCTTCTAAAAGAGCACAAGCCTTGACCATATTATTTGTGCTAGGAGAAATTGGCATAGCTTTTAATGCTAATAAAGAACCCAAATGATCACGAAAAACCATCCCTATTCCTGAATCACCAGGATTTCCATGGGAGGATCCATCAAAATTCAATTTACAAAAAGGAGCATTAGGAGGATGCCATTTTATGGAATTTCTATCTACAAGTGTTTTCTGAATCCTTGGAAAGGCAGGTGATACAGGAATAATGATACTTTTCCAAGAAGAGATCATAAAATTGTAGAATGCTATTAGAATTATTGGAAATTAATAATGTATAGATTGGAAAATTGGTAAGTTAATGATATCTTCAATTAGTAAAATAAATGGTTTAGTTATATTCTTCCTCTATATTGTGAAATAGACAAATGGTAATATTGCAATTTTAGTATTTTATTCACCTTGTAACGATGATTTTTCTGTTAATGTATTTTTGAAAACTTAGATCATTTAGAAAACTTGATCGACTTTTATTGTTTAAACCAATAGGAAAGAAGATTTTCCTTTCCCAGTTATTACCTATGCAAGTTTAATTTATGTATTCACTTTTGTTTAAAATAATGGCTAGGCCTTGATATGTTTGTTTGGACCCTATCATTTGGTTGATTTGGGGTACCTGTTTATATCAACGGTCTCTAGTTTGGCTGTTGCCTTGTGATTATGTTATAATTGGTCTTGTCTTTTATGCGGGTGTAGTGTGTTGATTTGTGGTTGACCATAGTTGGTCAGGTCTCTAGTTAGAGTACCATCAGGCAATGGACCTTTGTATTTTCTTTTAATATGTTCATTTGGATCCGTTTCTATGTAGGGATCATTTATGTATTTATTGGCCGATGTGGTCATTTGTATATTGGTTATGTCTGCCTTGATGGCAAGATTGTAAATAATGTGAACCTTATGTATCCTTAACTTATTTAAATGATCAGAGGGGTCTTGCAGTTGAGTAGACCTGGAGATGTAGCCCTTTAGGGGTGAACTCCGATATCAAATTGGTGTTATGTGATGCTTTTGTTCTTATGTTTCATGTTTAGTGTTAGCATGCATGGATGACATTTTGGTAGAATGTATAAGTGGATTAGGTGAGATGTATCGTAAATGCATGTATGCAGTTGCCTCTTAATGCAGTAAATTGGATCATGAAAGAATGTATTTTGTTATTGTTAATGAAAATAATTATGCATGAAAGAATCTCATTAGTTATGATGAGATTATAGTACGTTTTGGAACAAGATGCATGGCATGTGTTTAATGTAAAATTGAATGTAATGAATGGTTAAAAATTATTGGATGAATTCATCATGCTACCTAAATTGTAATTCTAATGGATGAACTTCATTTGGTTATCTAATTTTTAACCTTAATAAATGAACTTCATCGTATTAGCTATATTTTAACTTTAATGGATGAACTCATTTGGTTATCAATATTTTAACCTTAATAAATGAACTTCATCATATTAGCTATATTTTAACTTTAATGGATGAACTCATTTGGTTATCAATATTTTAACCTTAATAAATGAACTTCATCATATTAGCTATATTTTAACTTTAATGGATGAACTCATTTGGTTATCAACATTTTTACCTTAATAAATGATCTTCATCATATTAGCTATATTTTAACTAAAAAGGATGAACTCATTAAGTTAACTATATTTTAACTTAATTGATGAATTCATATGTTATCTATGTTTTAACCACAATGGGTAAATTTCCTCATGTTAGGCTCATCTTCAACCATAATGGATGAATGCATCATATCATCTATAATGTTAATTTACTGAACAAATTATAACCCTGTTTAAAGTATTAACATGAAATTAAGTTAACCTGCTTTATTGGGTCAAATGTTGGGAGTTTAGTTAGACATTAAGTTGTGTAATCACGTTGGGAAACTCCTTAGGTATTGTTTAGTCTTTTGTTGTGTTATCTAAACCTTTGATAACTCATTGTATCTTAATGTTGTGTTTAACTTTTTTTTTTTTTAATATTTTCACTCCATTTGTGTGTTGTAGCTTTATCCCTTCGGGGTTTCCTGGCAGGGCATTACAATCTGACCCTAATTGGGCGATGTAACTTGTGGTCCTATATTTAATGTAATTTGTAACTTGTGAATAGGGCAGGCCCTATCTTATGTATTTTGTAATCTTAACCCTATGTTTTGGTGCCAAGTTGAAAGGGTCGACCTAGAGTGAATTGGTAGGCTGAGTCACATATACATACAAAGGCTTAGTCAATGTATCCACATACACTCAACAAATTGTCTTCAATTAGAAAATTATCTCCTTCATTCAACAAATTGTTTCTCTGAGTTAGTGAACTATAATTTAAGGATAGCAAACCATCTTGCAGTGACAACGGTCTTCATTCTAGAGACATCGAACTATTCTCAAGGGTAGTGAACATCATCTTGTGGACATCAAGCCTTATTTGAAGGCTCTGAACTATCATTGATGACAAAAATCTTCATCCTAGAGCAGTGAACACTATCTCTGGGGCAATGAACCTCCTTAAAAGAAGATACCCTATTCTTAGAGATAAGTTTATCATTTGTATATCCTTGGTTGAAGGTGTTATCCTATTGTGCATAGTTTGTTGGTTCTGATTGTTTCAAGTGTTGAAGCCATACACGCATACACACCAGATAGACTCACACACACTAGATAGAGATGCATACACGCTAGATAGTCCCAATGCTTATCAACTTGTACCAAGAACAATAGAAGGTGAGTTGTTTGGGAATGGGTAGGTTGAAGACCCCATCCAATAGGCTTAATAGCCTCCAATACCTGAGGTCTCAAAACCGAGGTCAAGGTCTGAATCATACCCCACATGCTAAAAGGGAACCAACAAGCACCATTGTAATTGGCATGCGTATTCTTTTTTTTTTTAAATAAATTATCGTAGGAATTTTGACGGCAACCCAAATTTGCACCGACGGCCAAACCGTCAGACCAACAACATCCTTGTCAGTGCATACTTTCTAGCAGGCATCAAAATTCTGACAGTAATTGAAGAAACATCCAATGACACTTTCTCATCGGATGGTCATCGTAGTCGTAGTCGATGCATATTCCTAGTGAGCGTCGAAATTCCGATGTCCATCCGACGACATTCTTTGGTCGGATTAGAGATCATGGCCGCCATCAGAAGAGTTTAGGATGTCATGGGAATTTTGATGTTAGATGGCATCGTTGGAATGCCCGACGATGAGTTTTTGATTGCTTCACTTGTCAGCAATCCGACGAAAGTAGTCGAAATTCCGACGATTGGCCATCAGAAATCAGCCCCAAATGTACTAGTGTATAGTGCTTTATCTTTATTATTTTTACTATATTTGATATGTGCTTATTATTGTATGTAGTTCAACTTTATGCACTATTATTGAATTACACATCTTGATATCTAGGTTATGCTTATTATAGATTATTTCTAGTTATATGTGATTATTCCATGATTTAATATGGATAATACATCACATTGGGTTTTTTGTTTTGTGCATTGATTGTTCCCATATGATGCAAGTATTCCTAATGTTTCACTTAAGTGTATATTTTTTCCCAATTGTGGTTAATTGGATATACTCATAAAGCATATTTTTTGTCATGTTTGTAAAATATTTAATATGATCTCAATTGAAAAGATAATTAATTGTGCCTTATAAAAAAAATATCTATACATTATTTTATCATGTATGAAAAGAAGATTAAACAAGTTTAATTCTCTTTAGAAATAAAATATTTTATATATTAAAAAATAAAATTACTATATAGATGAAATTAAATTTGATTGCAAAGGTTAATGAAAAAATAAATATTTTGAGTCATTTGTATTTTATAGTACTACTCAATTATTGCATTGAAAATATTAAAAAATATACATTTTTATAAATATCCATTTTTGAAATAGCTTAAATGTTGGCATTGTATTGTCATTGATGTCAACCAGTATAGGATGGCTACCAGTATAAGAGATGTATGTGCAACACTGTCATTGATGCATACCAGATGTGATGTCTTTGATATCACCTAGCTTAGCAGGCCACCGGTAAGGGACAGAATGTTATTCAGTACAATAACCATTGGAGTCACCGATTACACAAGTTAGTGTTTGACTTGTGTGGAAGACATGGACGGGAGACCAATATGATATAACAATTGGTAAATGATGAAATCTATAAGAGAGCAAGATGTTGGTCGGTTGATTGTGATGAATAGGGGGAATGTTATCAAGAATCACATCAACACTGGAGGAGAAGTATGTATAGGTCACCAGTATGTTGTGTGGATGAAGAACAATAGGAATCCCACTGGATGAAGATAAGACTAATAGTAAGAGTGCCCAAACTAGATCACATGTGCCCGTTTGAAGATATGCTGCTCAAATAGGGAAGCCACATTGGTGCATTGCAGGATGCAGATGATAAGGATCCACTCCCACTGGTAAGTGGAGCTTATCTCCTATTATGCTTGATGTGCATCATAGTCCTCCAAGATAAGAGAAAAGAGTTAAAGGAAGGTGATCAAATCCTCACACTGGATCTACTGATGGAATAAAAGAATGCCTCAAATGCATGAAATGAGATGTGCATCAGATTAGAAAGAGTTGGCATGTTGTGCTACTGGGACAAAAAAAGAAGAGTAAAGAAGTGATGGGTTTGTCACCTTGACAAACCGGTTGAGATATGGTTTAGGATGATGATGAAGAAGGAAAGGTTGAGAAGCTACAGATAAAGAGTGCAACTAGTATGCAGATGCCCCAGATGGAAGCAGTTGAAGGTTGATGACATGGTGTTGTCAAGGGTGTCTATCGGTAAGTATGAGAACCGGTAAGAGAGAAAAGAGGCTAAGTGATTTGCTTCTTCCTGATGAAGATGAGAATGAGGTGTAGTGACATATGTGCTGACTAGTTGAGTGTTCCACTGGAAGAGAAGCAGAGTGCAAGGTTGATTGCAGACCAATTAGGGTATAACTAACAGGGTCTCTGTACCGGTAGATGAGCTTAGTTTTGAGGTTGGTCAGTGATCCTTTCCAGACTGACACAGGTGACCTAGAAAAGGTGGATGCTGACAAAGTGGCCACATGGAGTTGAAGTGTAAAGAATGCACAAGTCAGTGTGATGTGTCAGTGAGGTAGTTGGTGATAGGTGGACCATGTGATTCATGGGATACATAGCAAAGGTTTGTGGCTCAAGGTCAAACGCATAACAAAGATCCAGAACAGACTGTTTGAGAAGATCGAGGTAGGTGAAGGAAACTAGGAAATCATTCTTGGTGATCGACCAAGAAATCAGCTTACAGGTTAAAAGAAGATTGCTAAATGAGGAAGGCATTTTCTAGAAGGCATGACTATGGCGAGATTGATTGATAAGTTGCAGTTCATCAATCAAGGAGATTAGATCTGATAAGATCTGATTGGATTTGTTTTGCCTTGAGGTCGATGAAGAAAACCTGACCGCCCAAAGTTTGAATTGGTTTTTGGCAGGAAAACTAGTTTATAAATATGCAAGCCAAAATCAATGAAGGTTGTTGCTAAATGATAGGGTGTTGCTAATGAAGTAAAATTATTTGAGTGCTCAAAAAGAAGTAGAAGAGACTAAGTGTGAGAGAGAATAGGGTTGAAGAGTTCAACCGATAATAGTGAGGCAACTGGCAATCAACCATTGAGTCTAACAGAGGAGTATACCGGTAGTGACAAAACTGGCAAAGAAGAATAAGATACTGAACCGATGAAGATGAAAAAGAGAGCAAGTTGGACCAAGAGATAGGGTTGTAGTTGAGAGGTGAGTAGAGAACCGACAAAGTATTGGAGAGAGGAGAACCGGTAGAGAGATTTGCAGAAGAGTTACAAAATTGATTTGTAACAAGACTATTACTTTTGTAATCAAATATACTCATAGTAGACCACTGAGTTGGAACTCGATGTAGTGGTTGTATCTCCTTGGGTTGGTTCTCTAAATCAAGGGTTGATGCTCCTTTGGTTGGTGCCCTAAATTAGGGGTTGGTGCTCCTTTGGTTGGTGCCTTAAATCAGGGTTTGGTGCTCCTTGAGCTGGTATCCTAAACATTGTAATCGGAGTTTCATTATGAAGTTGGATTGGAGCAGTAGACTACAACAACATTTCTCACCAAGGTTTTCCCCATCTTGGGTTTTCCTCGTATATGCTAATGTTATGTGATGTCCTTTCATGTGTGATTGCATTTGTGATAGTCTCCCATCTAACCGGTATACACACAAAGGATAGATAAAGGGAAAAAAGTTCATAAACACTGATTCACCCCCCTCTTAGTGGCACATTGTGTTTAAAAATTGGTATCAGAGCCTAGGTTCTTGGTTGATAAGCTTTCTCTACTTGGGTAGATTCTGTCTTAAGGACACAATGGTTTATTTAGTGTCAATCCTAGCTCCGGTATTTGATGGTCCAAACTATTCCATTTGGAGTTGTAGAATGGAAGTCTTCTTATCCTCTCTTGGGTATGATGTTTGGATGTCAGTTGTTAATGGTATTCCCAGTCATGTTAGGCCTCCCACCATCCTTGATGCAAAAAGAAGATCTAGGTGCAATGAAGAAGCCATGAAGGGTATATTTAGTGGTCTATTAGGTGATGTTTCTTCCCAGGTGGACAAATGCAGATCAACAAAGAGTTTGTGGGATAGATTGAAGAAGCTCTATGGTAATGAGCCGACTACTACTAAATCAGATTGTGGAAGCAAGAAGAACTGCGCAACAGATACATGTGTGAGTGTAGAAGGTGGATCAGTCAGTAGTTGCAGCAATGATGAAGAAGGAACTCACCTCTTCATGGCTCAAGAATCAGAGGATGAGAGACACACATCTGTGAATGATCATGTAGATCACTCTTACTAGAAAGATGTGTTTGGCAGTGATACTGAAGGTGAAGAAGAAGATGAAGAAAAAGTTGATCTTAAAGGAGAACTTGTAACTATACTTGAGGAGCTTAGTAGAGAGAGAAATGAATACAAGCTATTCAAGAATGTTGCTATTATAGAGCAGAACCAGTTGATTAGATGCCTTGAAGAATCTGAGAAATGTGTCTCAGAAATGAAGACTCAACAAGAAGACACCAAGGTGTGTCGGTGTAATGATCTAGCATCTGATCTAGAAGTCAAGGATAAAGAATATCTGCAACTAGTAGGAGAAATGGAGATTCTCCGAAATGGCCTTGAGAAGTGTTAGGATGAGCTCAAGGTAAGAATCTGGTTTGATGACAACAGTGATGCCTTGGACAAAATGTTGAAAAAGAAAAAGCATGTCAAGGATTATAGTGGATTAGAAAGTGGTATCGGTGAATGCTCCACTAGCAAGAATGTCCAATGACATTATGTTTGTCTCCTCAAATGGAGATAATAAGGGATAGACTTTCATTGTTTGAAATGCTCCCCGGAAGAAGGTAGATCTAACCACAACTGGTGAAGACATGCATATAAGGATGAAGACTAGTGCCGAAAGAAGGAGGACAATGCAGATCCCAAAGGACAAGGGAAGATGGGAGAAGAAAGTTTCACCAGAAGAAAAAACATGAGAAGACAATAAAGAAGACCTCCTAAGAGTAGAGGACAAGGAAATGCTACTGCCCACAAAACAAAACAAGTGTGGGAAAAGAAGAGATCAAATGAAAGAGCTGCAGAGCATGGACAATTTAGGACCCATCCCCGGAGAAGTAGAAATGGAGATGCCAAACTGGTAATATCTCCCCATGCATGGCAGAATAAGTTTGTAAGTTATAAAACTTCCTTCTTAGGCTATTGCTTTGCATGTAATGGTTATGGCCATAGGCAAGAAGAATGTAGAAAGGGATCTAGAAGGAAAAATCTAGGATCTCATAGATATCATGCATATGACAAAAATGTATCAAAGAGTAGAAACACGCATATCTCCTCTCTCGGTTATGCAAACAGTGTTTGTTATAACTGCAATAGATTTGGCCATAGAGAGTTTGAATGCAAGAAGAAGAACTTGCAGTCATATGGAAGCCAATATAGTAGCTACGATCAACATAGAAATGAATATAGAGCATATGGAAGTCAAAGACCTTCATGGAACCAAAGGAGATATGTCCCTACAGGATCAAGAGGTCCACCGGTTTTGGTTGCCGGTCATAACAACATGACCAAAAGAAGATGGTCTAACTGGTATTTTAGATGGTTCCCCAATCATGAGATTGGCATGGATGCTCTATGCTACTATAGCACTACTTTCGGTTATGTGGCAGAATCCAAAAATGCAAGTACCCATTAAAAAAAGAATGTAAGACCCACTCCCAAGATTGAAAATGTGAAGAAGAATGAGACCATACAAGTATGTAGGAAGAAGCAAGAAGATGCAACCATCGATCGACATTGTGCATTCAATACACAAGTGATATCTCCTAAGGCTTAAATGAGATGCATGACCTCAGGGGGAGTAGTACACTGACCTTATCATTCACCCCTTAGTGGAAGAGGACACATGAAAGAAGAAGTTGCTAGTGATACAAAGGAAGGAGGTGACAAGATAAGTGTGTGTAGTGGTTGCCTTGGCTACACACCTACATATCAGAGATGGATCACTACTGCATGTGTCAATGAATGGGTAATTTGCAATTGAGATCAGATGCAAAGTGACACAAAATGTCTGGAGTTATAGGAAGGTGTTCTGATAGTGATGATGGACCGGTACAAGGAACTAGTATGTGTAGGATGTTACTGGTATGAATTCTAAATAGGTACTTGCAGATTATGTAAGACAATGAGGTTTGAGATCATTGCATTAGCCCTGATATCATGGAATGAGGAGGTTGTGTCTCAGGTGGTATTTTTTGTATTAAGTATCATAGAATCACAAAGCTCATTTTTTTTGCTCATTTGAGCATCCACGTTACAAACTTATTACAAATATCAGCTCCTTTCAAGAAAACTTATTACAAATACTAGCTACATTCGAGCACCAAACAAGAAACAACAATTGGAAGACCAAGGGTCATAACTTAGAAATCCACCTTAAACAACAATTGAAGACCAAGAGTCACATTTTAGAATTCTACACAAAGGTGTCCCTCATGGGAGTTGAACTTGGGTCTCCACATTGAGAACTCAATGCTTTAACCAACTAAGCTCAACTCCTTGGACTGTCTCAGGTGGCATGGGAAAAGATATGAATGAGATATAGTGGCCTGGTTGTTGATCATGTCTGCATGCATCCTTTGTGGGATAATCAGTTTAATTCATGGCATGATGATGATATTGTATGCCATTGTGTACTTCTAGGATCATGTTATAGGCTTTGTGTCACAACCCTCCTTTATCACCCTTTTTGGATTTAAATACAAAACTCTATTATATTCCTTGGATAAATTATTGAATGAATATTGTAAGGGAATAAAAATAATAAACCACACACACATGGAAAATGCATATATATTTTAATTTGTTATTTAATTTCCCTCACCCAAATTAAGGCACATGTTGTAGGAGGAATAAGAAGCTTCTAGAGGCTTCTCCACCTCCTTGCATGTAACTCCTCCCACTAAGCCTAATCAATTTGCATGGAGGCCAAATTGGGAGAGAATCTCTTTTTTTTTCAATTAATAATTAGGTAGTGGGAATTTGAAATTTCTTTTATAAAATAGGTACAAGTTTCAAAAGGAGAGTTAGCTATCCCATAAGAAATTTCTGCAAGTTGAATTCTCTTTTGTAGTCCACTTTCATTGGCAGCTAAGATTTTTGTTGGGAGGATTTCTCTTCAAATTGGAGGATCAAGGAAGACTCTACACCATCTTCAAGCATCCAGGTTCCTTCAACTTAGTTCATGCATCTCATTTTTATGGTAGATTAGATTTGATTAGATTAATTATGAGTATGAAATTCATTTGTGTTTTGTTGAAGAATTAGTTTTAGATTTTGTAGAAAATGAGAGTCATGGTTTAATTAAGATTCATTGTTAAAATTCTTGATATGAAGTTAGTTTTAGATTTTGTAAAGAATGAGATTTATGGCTTAAATGAGATTCATTGTTTGAAATTTTGATAAGGATTTAGTTTTTAGATTTTGTAGAGAATGAGATTTATTGTTAAATAAGATTCATTGTTTAAAATTTTGATAAGAAATTAGTTCAGATTTTGTAGAGAATGAAATTCATTGTTTAAATTTTTTTGTTAAGAAATTAGTTTCAGATTTGTAGAGAATGAAATTCATTGTTTAAAAAATTTTGATAGGAAAATTGTTTCAGATTTTGTAGAATGAAATTCATTGTCTAAATTCTTAGTTTCTGATTTTGTAGAAAATAAGATTCATTGTTTTAATTCTGATAAGAAATTAGTTTCAGATTGAAAGAAGTTAGATTCATTATCTTCAGCTTATTTTGATAAGAATTAGATCTCCCTGTGTGTATAAATAAATCTCCTCTCTCTGTGAATGAATTTTCCCTGTGTAAAGAAATAAATCTCCTCTCTCTGTGAATGAATTTTCCCTGTGTAAAAAAATAAATCTCCTCTCCCTGTGAATGAATTTTCCCTGTGTAAAGAGATGAATTCCTTTCTCTGTGAATGAGTTTTCCCTGTGTAGGAAACAACAGAAATGAAGAAAAGAAATAAACTCTCTTTATCTGTGAATGTATTTCCCTGTAGAAAACAAAGGAATGGAAAAAAAAAAATCCCTCTGTAACATTATTAATTTTCTATTGTTACCCTGCTCTGAGTAATCTTCAAATGTATTTAATAGTTATAATACTCCTGTATAAAAATGATAATGACAATACTGTAACAAATATATATATATATATATATATATATAAATAAGTAACCAAAAAAATGAGAGAGCTTTTCGAACTTCAAATCTTCCCCCGAGCCCGTAACGCATGGCGTTTTCACTGTTTGGACGTCGGCAACAGTGCATGGACGGTTACGTAGTAACCGTCGCAGAGTACGGGGCCGCGGGTTCCCTCACCTCTGTGGTCCTGCGCATGCAGGGCCGCAGGGGTGATGGGACCCGTGGTCCCCACCCCGCAACCCCTTTATTACCATAACATATGCAAGCCTTTCTCCATTAAGTTTTAAAATCGATTTTTTTGTATTTCAAAATTTGAAGTTTTAAAATTTGTTTTTTAAAAAAAAATAATAATCTAAGTTAATTTTGTTTTAAGTTGATAATAATGGCATTTAATGATGATTTTTTTTTTCCTTAGTATAAATTTAAGGATATTGACTTTCAATTAAAATGGGATTAATGTGTAGCAAGATTGTAATTAAACTATCCTTAATAAACTTTAAATTTGTAGACTATATTCTTCAAAAAATGAATCGTTGGGACACTTGATTGGTCCTTAGAGATTAACTTACCTTATTACAAATATTTAGACTTAATCGTCATTTTGGACTCGCTAAGTCATCTTACATCATGGATTATTTGCTTTCGTTCATAGCATGCGAATTATTATATCTTTCATGCAATTACTATTATGCAAGTTTCATCTGTTATGCAAATTACACTTCAAGTAGTTACTTCGATTATTTACGCTTTCATTTTGTTATTCGTAGTTAGAAAACTAAATAAAGGAAGTTGGAAAATCAAAACTAGCAGCGTTCGGTATATATGGTGCCTCTGGGTCACACTTACGGGTAATGCCGTCGTGTTGAACTACTGCACTTAACGCCTAATAAAGCTGCATTAACGACGTCTGTGGCATCGTCCCTATAAATCGTCGGGGAGTAATAAGGGACATTTGGAAATTAAAAATCCAAGGGGCGGGTAATCCCTCTTGGATCGGTAATTTGATAAGATAACTTTTAAATGAATTTCACATCCATTGAGATAAACCATAGTAAACCCCTCTTAGGGATGGTCAAGTTAAAAGCTCTCGTGGAATTTACCTTCTTATTTATTTTTTTATTCATCTCGAAGGGATATTGGTGATTTGCAATTGGGTGACGCTCATGATAAGTATTAGGATCTAGTTATTTTGTTTAGGCCACAAGCAATAGGCCATCTTGAGCCTTCGCTTAAGTGCTACCATCGTGGGTAGCAACCGCAGAGAAACTGTCTGGGACACTGACCCTAGAAAGGGTTGCGTACCCACAAATTAGTTTACATCGAACCATAGATTAGAAAATAGAACTACATACTTTACACCTTGATCCCGTGCCGAAGCGGGTATGTAGGCAGTCTTGGGACGGAGTTGTCCCTCGTACTCAGGCGTTCGTGGGTGGGGTCTAGGCTTGGTTGAGTAAGAATCCTAATTGAAAGATAAGATAATCAAACTTAATTCAATGCATACTCGGAAGGAATCCCGTATGGATTCGCTTGACTTCCCGAGGCTTTAAGCCAAATTCCGAGGCGGAATTCAAGCTTGTATTATTTTTTTTATTACTCCTAAGGACGGCGACCTCGGTGCATTCTTGTTAGAAGAATGTAGTACTTAGTGAGTGGCTCAGGACCCGAATGGTCCCGATGAGTCTAAGTCTCTGGCCAGAGCATCTCCTATCCCGTTTGGATAGATGCCTACCCCGTATGGGTAGATGCCTATCCTGTATTGGATAGATGGAAATTTACGTCCCGTATGGACAATTGCCTAACCTGTATGGTTAGAAGCTCATCCCGAATGGATGAATGCCTAATCCTAATTGGATGGATGCCCAGAGTATGCAATTGAATAAAACATAATGAAAAACAAAAAATATACTCAATTTTTGTTGGATCAATTTTGGTTGGGTTATTACACTTTGATAGATATTACAGAGCTGAAATATAATCAGATGATCACATTTGCACAGCTCAACCAGTATATGGTGAATATTGGAGCTCCTATTTTGGACCTAACCAGCAATGAGGACCTGAGATGCATGACTCAGGGGGAGTTGACAACCATGTTTTCCTGACTTGTATCTGACTTGGTTGACACAGAGGGTGTACAAGTGTCTATGGTTGTACTGACATGTTTATGTCTTTGAAAGTATCAGGGGTTGTGTGATATTTCAATACCTATTCAATTGAAGTCACAGCTAGACCACCAAGAGAAGGAGAGTTACCTGCACAAGAGAACATACATTTGGTATTGGGAGAAGATACAATTGGTATCAGTGTTAGTCTCAACACTTGATATCAATATTATGGGGTCATAAAGCTAACTACATGTCAAAGGGAGAGGATGCAGTCTGACCAAAAGGTATGTTGTATCCACTGACACATGGTTCTTCAATTGGTTTCAGTCTTGCATATGCATTAAGGTTCTGGTCTACATATATACTTGGTTTCTGAGAAATTGGTGACAATTGGTGGTTGTACCCTCCATCTCAAGTGTTGTGACTTGAGAAGATGTAACAAATGATGGTTGAAGGAGGGGAACATCCGGTAGAGAAAAAGGGAGAGAAAAATCTATGGCAGTGCCCTTTTCCATTTTTTTCAAAGGGGAGAAAGTTTTTGTAGTATACCACATACTACATTTGTGAGAATCCATGGATCACACAAAGGGGGAGAGAGAATATGTAGTATTCTGGATACTACATGTGTTAACATCAATGCCAAAGGGGGAGATTGTTGGCATTTTATTGTCGTTGATGTCAACCGGTATAGGATGGCTACCGGTATAAGAGATGTATGTGCAACATTGTCATTAATGCATACCCGATGTGATTTCTTTGATATCACCTAGCTTAGCAGGCCACCAGTAAGGGATAGAATGTCATTCAGTACAATAACCATTGGAGTCACCGGTACACAAGTTAGTGTTTGACTTGTGTGGAAGACATGGACAAGAGACCAGTATGATATAACAACTGATAAATGATAACATCTATAAGAGACAAAGATGTTGGTCAGTTAATCATGATGAAGAGGGGGAATGTTATCAAGAATCACATCAATACCAGAGCAGAAGTATGTACAGGTCACCGGTATGTTGTATGGATGAAGGACAATAAGACTCCCACTGGAGGGAGAGAAGACTAATAGTAAGAGTGCCGAGACCACATCACATGTGCTTGTTTGAAGATATGGTGCTCAAATAGGGAAGACACATTGGTGCATTGCAGGATGCAGATGACAAGGATCCACTCCCACTGGTAAGTGGAGCTTATCTCCTATTATGCATGATGTGCATCATAGTCCTCTGAGATAAGAGAAAAGAGTTAAAGGCAGGTGATTGAAACCTCACACCAAATCTATTGGTGAAACAAAAGAATGCCTCAGGTACATGAAATCAAAGATGTGCATCATATCAGAAAGAGTTGGCATGTTATGCTACTGGGACAAAAAAAAAAGAGTAAAGAAGTGATTGGTTTGTCACCTTGACAAACTGGTTAAGATATGGTTTGGGTTGATGATGAAGAAGGCAAGGCTAGGAAGCTACAAATAGAGAGTGTGACTGGTATGCAGATGCCCTAGATGGAAGTAGTTGAAGGTTGATGACATGGTGTCGTCAAGGGTGCCTACCGGTAAGTATGAGAACCGGTAAGAGAGAAAAGAGGCTAAGTGATGTTCTCCTTCCTGATGAAGATGAGCATGAGGTGTAGTGATATATGTTGTGACAGGTTGAGTGTTCCACCTAAAGAGAACCAAAGTGCAAGGTTGATTGCAGACCGACTAGGGTATAACCGATAGGGTCTATGAACCGATACATGAACCTGATTTTGACGTTGGTCGATGATCCTTTCCAGACCAACATAGGTGACCTAGCAAAGGTGGATACCAACAAAGTGACCACGTGGAGTTGAAGTGAAAAGAATGCATAGGTCAGTGTGATGTTTTGGTGAGGTAGTTGGTGACAGGTCAACTACGTGATTCACGGGATGTGTAGCAGAGGTTTGCGGCTCGAGGTCAAACAGACAACAAAGATCCAAAGCAGATTGTTTGAGCATATCGAGGTACATGAAGGAAATCATGAAATCATTCTTGGTGATCAGCCAAGAAATCAGTTAACAGGTTAAAAGTAGATTCCTAAATGAGGAAGGCATGTTCTGGAAGGCACGACTATGGCGGAATTGATTGATAAGTTGCAGTTCATCAAGAAAGGAGATCTGATCTGATAAGATATAATTGGATTTGGTTTTCCTCGAGGTCAATGAAGAAACCCTAACAACCCAAAGTTTGAATTAGTTTTTGGCAGGAAAACCAATTTATAATATGCAAGCCAAAATCGATGAAGGTTGCCGCTGAATGAGAGGGTGTTGCTACTGAAGAAGTGAAACCAATCAAGTTCTCAACAAGAATAAGTAGAAGAGACTAAGTGTGAGAGAGAACATAGTTGAAGATTTCAACCGGCAATAGTGAGGCAACCGACAGTCAGCCATTGAGTCTGACAGAGGAGTAAATTGGTAGTGACAGAACTAGCAAAGAAGAAGAAGATATTGAACTGGTGAAGATGCAGCAGAGAGAAAGTTGCACCAGGAGATAGGGTTGCAACTGAGAGGTGAGCAGAGAACCAAAAGAGTATTGGAGAGAGGAGAATCGGTAGAGATATTTGCAGAAGAGTTACAAAATTCATTTGTAACAAGACTATTACTTTTGTAATTGAATATACTCATAGTAGACCACTGAGTTGGAGCTCAGTGCAGGGGTTGTAGCTCCTTGGGTTGGTACCCTAAATCAGGAGTTGGTGCTTCTTGGGTTGGTGCCCTAAATTAGGGGTTGGTGCTCCTTTGGTTGGTGCCCTAAACATTGTAATCAGAGTTTTATTATGAGGCTAGATTGGAGTAGTAGACTCCAGTAGCATTTCTCACCAATATTTTTCCCATATTGGGTTTTCCTTGTATATGTTGATGTTATGTGATGTCCTTTCATGTGTGATTGCATTTATGATAGTCTCCCATCTAATTGGTAAGTCTGCTTTTTGTTAGATCTGATAACTGGTATACACACATAGGATAGACAAAGGGAAAAGTTTGTAAACCACTGATTCACCCCCCTCTCAGTTGCATATTGTGTCTAACATTAAATAATGTGAAAGGTGGGGAGGAAAATAGGTTTAGAGGTTTTTGATAAGGAAAATAAAAATATATTTTTATTCTCACTTTACATTTTGGTTAGAAAACCTCTCCCTTGGAAATGATTTTTTTCACTAAAATAAATAATTGGAAATGTTTGAGATTAGATTTTTTTGAAAGTGTAGAACATTTGAAATATATATTAATTATATAAATTTATAAGAGATACAAAAGACACTATTATGATTGAGTATAACATTCATGTAAAACCTAGGCATTTTCATAATTGAATACAACAAAATGAAAACCATAATACAATATGCCATAGGAGGCATAGTTTGAGAGAGTGTGAGGCCCTACCCCGACTCATCCTGACATTTTCTATCATTTTCATATTGAGACTATTATGGATGCTTTATTTTATGCATTATGGATTTAGAACCTATATGATTCCATGATTTGGATCACATTGACGTATATTGATGCTTCATTTTATGCATTATGATTATGAAACTTTATATGTTGCTAGAATAGAATTTTTTTGAAATGATGTATGTCAATATTGGATTTGCAAGACTTCATTCTGATGATAGAAATAGGATGCTTATTATATGAATGGTTCAATTTTGAGGATTATGATAATTGCTTATGTGGAATCGAATTTGAATGTATGAGATATTGAATTATTATTGTCAAATGTATGAGTGTTTGATGTGCAATTGAATTCATGTGTTTAATTATATATATTTGTGATTATTTGGAATTTCTGATGTGTTAATTGAGATGCGCAGGAAAATTATCCAAGTGACCATGGAAATAATATGGAGAACCAAACCTAGACCTATGTACGTTTGTTAAGCTAGGGGTTGTCTATTTGGAGAGACAACACCCCATTTGTATTGTATTTTATTTGTGAAAGTAAATGATGCATGAGTGTTAAATTGATTTTATGTATATGTGTAATCCTACAAGAGACAAATTCCATGTGTGATTTTTATATTGTAATTTATTGTGTCACTTGACACATGTGCTGATTAGTGTCATTGATTTTGACTTGTCTCTTGGAGGGAGTTTTGTTTCTACCAAAGCCATTCAAACACATGAGTGTGGTCCCAAATTTTCCTTGGGTAGGGAGTCTTGGGAGTGGTTAACTCAGGTTTGACCCGTAGGTTAACTGCAGTTGGGTTTCTAAGGGGTCAAATGGACTCCTAGGGTCAGTTCTAGGGCTTTTCCAAAGGTCCAAAGGGTATACCTATGGGTTAGGGGTATTTTTAAACATGTGACTACTCCCATGTGACTGTTAAGTCACCTCAAAAAGTGGTTTTTCCAAGGTGAGCGAAAATTCAACTTAGAAGGTTCCTCCTAGGATAGACAACCTTCCCTTTTGATGTCAAACTCTCTTCCCCATCCTCCCTCACCTTTTCCCTTTCCAATTTTAGCATGTAAGAGGTTGGGAAGAACAACCAATGGGAACTCTCACCTTACCCAAGGGGTTGGGAAGTGTGAGGGAGGCCTTCTTAGGCAAGGATTAGGGACTTAGTGAGTAATCACCCACTCTCCATTGTTGGAGATTATGCAAATTTTGAAAATAATTATAGGATAGAATTTTTGGTGAAGGGTTGGTGAAGAGTTTGTGTGGATTTGGGCTGCTCATCCCCAACTAAGTCTATCATACCTTTTGGCAGATTAAGGTTGGTTTTACTTTCTTTTAGTTATGTTGTTTATGTTGTTTTAAAAAGAAAGAAATGCTTGTATGAGAAGATGTGTATATGTAATTTGTTTGTAGGAGAAAGATGTAATTTTTCCTTCCCTTGTTCTCTTTTATGTGTTCTTGTTTTGGAAGTGTCCAAGGCCTCCTACTCTTGGGAGAGTAGGATGGTCTTGGGGTGGAAGAAGTATGACAGCCTTGGGTGAGAGGCTCTCCTCATGGAGAGTGATCTCAAGGGTGTACTTTGTGACCCTTGCTGCATAGCCTTGTGTATGCATTTGGGGGTCATAAGGAGAGAAGATATGGCTTTTATTACTTTGGGGGGCATAAGGGTGTGGAGATGTATTTGTTGCATTTTTTATTTGCCATAAGGTGGCTTGAGTTGTATTATGCTTGCAGTCTCTCCAATGGTATTTGGTCCACTTCCACCTGTGGAAAGATCATCACAAGTTGTGGTGAGAGTGTAGCTTGGGTTGGGAAAATGTCTGTTGAGTGTTGCCCTATTGTTTGTTGTGTTTGTTTGTTTGTGACCCATCTAGTGCTTGGTTCTCCAAGCTCGGGGGTGGCTTCTAGTAAGCCTAGGCTGGGAGGTGAGCTCTCCATGGTCAAGTTCTATTCTATTTGCAGGTTGCTTGGGTTGGGAGAGAAAAGATGAAGAGATTTGTTGTTGTTCTATGTTGCAGAAAAGTTTCAAAGAAAAAATTCATTTATTATTGTAGTTTGTAAGGGAAAAGGCCATTGTTGTATTATTCTCCAAAAAAAAATAAAAATTGTATGTATTGATTTCAAGTTCTTATTTGATGGAAAAGAGAAGTCTTGTAGGGTTTTTCAAACCCATTTCTAGTGATGTTAATATTGGGTGTAAATGTTCTTAAAGAAATGTATTCTCCTATTGAGTCATGATTGTAAAAAAAAAGAGAGAGAGAGAAACATGTCTATGTTTGGGATTAAATTCCTATTGCTATTGAAATAATATATGTTGCATTTATGTTTATTCAGCAAATAAAAGTTTATTTTATCCCTTATGCAAAATGGAAATAGCCTCACATTAGATTCTAGTTTTATTTATGCTGCTGCAATTAAATTAAATCTGTTATTTGTTCTTTCATTTTATGTAGAAAATAAACCCTATAGTAGTAGCCTATTTTATAAAAAAAAAAGGGTTTAGCATCTAGATTTAGTTTTATTGTTATACCAGAAAAGATTGCATTTAAGTTGCTGTTTTATGTGCATTATAAAATGTTAGCTACAGAATATAAAACACATATTTTTTTTAGCCTTTTAGAAAACAAAAAAAAATATTATTTCACTATTATCATGCTGTAAATGATAATGTTAATTTCTGCATGTAGAAAAAAAAAAAAATCAGAAAGGAAACTTACAGTTTGGCTAAGAGTATTATTGAATTTATTATATACCTATATTTGTGTATATATATATATATATATATATATATATATTTAATCATTTAAACATTATATGCTGGAAAAAACAAAACCTTATATATATATATATTTTTAAAGAATAGAGATAGGTATATATATATATATATGTATTCTCTTTAGAAAAAAAGTAAATACAAAAAAGAAAATAAAAAAAAATGTATTACCAAGTAGTTTCGGTGAAAGCCGAACCTCTGTGCTTGTGCACAGAGGACAGTGCGGCCGTGCCGCCACTGTGGCTACCCATAGTGGACGGCTCGGCGCCGCCACTGTGGGAAACCATAGTGGTTGGCACGGGGTCCCCCACTGTGGGCAACCACAGTGGTAGGGGCTCCCGGCCGCCACTGTGTTTACCCACAGTGGGCGGCGCTCGGCCGCACTATGGTTAAACATAGTGACACCCGAGGGAAACCCCGCCCATCATCCGCTATCCGCCGCCATCCCTCTTGGCCGCCGCCCTTCGGGGAGTCCATGGCCACCGCCTCACTTCCTGCACACACACACACAACACTACAAAAAAATAAAATGAAACACACTCACACAAAGCCCTAACCCAATTTTCGGGTTAGGGCAAAACTCATATAAAATTTATAAAACAAAGATGTGTGTGGGGTTTTTTTTAAAAATAAAAAGAAAAAAAGGGGTTATGGATTCATATAATATTATTAAAAAAAAGGGGATGGGGTAATAAAAAGGGGGGAAACCCTATTTGAAATTTAAATAGGGTATCCCCATAAGACCTTGCAAATAGAGTGATATAATATTTTTTAACCTTACTTTTCCCCATATATATATATATATATATATATATATATATATATATATATATATATATATACCTATTTATGGTGTATTAGCTACATATTTATATTAGGTTTATAAGATTGAGATTTTAATTGGTTTAAGCTCCCAATAGTGAAAATTCATTGTTATTAAGTAGAGTTCTTTTTTTAAAAGGTTTTATTTAAGAGCTAGATTTAGAATCATTTTTGAGTTGAGTTTAGGGGGGAAATATTAATAATTACCCTTGCAATAGGAAGCCTTAGAAGTTAATTTATTTTGGCCTTCATTAAAATAATCTTATAGCACTAATGCTATTTTGTGTTTAATTGACCCTCTAGTCAAGTGTTGGACAAATTATTATTATTGTTAAAATAAGCTAGGGTTAATTAGCTTAGTCCCTAGGCAATTAAAAGACTAGTTGAGATTTTGAAATATCTCTTGTAGATTAATTTAGAGATTTTTGGGTTTAAACAAATTTATTAATTTAATAATGAGATAACAATAATTCTCTGGAGATTTAGTATTTCATATTTAATTTAGATTATTCCGCTTGTTTGATCTAGTGTTTAGATTATTATTAGTTGAAAAGAAATCAAACGTAGTTAAGACAAACTTGTTATAGCGTTATTTAGAAAAATTAGTCTTATTAGGTATTTTTAAAAAAAAAAAATTATTCCGTTTGTGCCCAAAGGTTTGGGCGTGACAGAGAGGCATGATGTACTAAAGCCGAGAAGTACAAAAAGTTGTTAGCTCATAGACAACAACATTTAACCAAAACAATCCCCACTTAGAACTAAATAGGGGCTTGTTTACATTTATAGAGACATGAAAAATAATATTCTTGTCATTACCTTCTTGAGCAGATTAGGTTTGTGGGATAGGTGATTAGTCAAAAATTGTCAATCTTGAAAAGTTTTTTCAATTGTATTCACCATTATATGTCCATTCCAATTACACCTCTACGCATGAAGGAAATTGTGGACCATTGTATGTTGTGTTGTGCAGGCCATGTTTAATTAAAGAGTATATGCAATTTACCACTAGATATAATTGGGTATCTGTGAGATTGAAAATATTATCAATGGAGCTATGAGGTGTAGAAACTGAGTCATGAATTTTTATTAAATCATTTTTGTGCACCAACAAAAATATAATTTTTCCATGAGGTGTAGAAGAAGAGAGGAGTGTGTTGTGTTGGATATTGTTGTTGTTAGGATATGTTGTTGTCATTGTTGTCAACATATTCCTATGTTTTGTGTTCCGGTGATTGCAGAGAATTGATTTGTTTTGGTTCAGAAATGAAATATCTCTAGTATCTCTACTTCATTCTTTATTGATTCCATGGTGCTATGAGGTGATTTGGTCAAGTTGTGGATTCTGGTATGAAGACTGTTCTTCTATGTTCTGCGGTTGGCAAAGTCTGGTATTTGATCCGATGTGCTCCGCTATGACTATATCTTTGAATGAAAATTTGGGAGAGTGTTTTGGATGTTCATGTGTATTTACATTTCAGATCGTTCATGATTTGGTGCTCTGCAAGTTATTTTTCTAGTCCGAATTGTTGCTGATGAGTGTTAGCGGGTTGATCAATGAAGGTTTGATTAAGTGGTGTTGGTGCAGCTATTGCAAATGGTTCTAATGTACTTGTTAATGTTTCCTAATCATGTTTTATTTTTTTTGGTGGTCCGTATTGATCATTGTGTGCGATATTGGTGATTTTGTAGATCCAGTGATACTCTTCGTGTTATGCAATATTTTTTGGTGGTGTAACGTGTTGCGGTTGATCTTGGCGAGATTTTTGGTGGTGATGATTGTTTGGAGATTTGATTTAGGTCCATTCTATATTGTCTATGGAATTGTATTGGTCTGGTGGTTGATCTACGTCTTGTGTGATGTAATTTTGCAATTGAGGGTTGAGGGTTTGGTCGACCTTATAGTCAAGGTTGATGAATTATATAAATAGGTGTTATATTCATGTAATTTGTGTGTTAATGTGGTGTCTTGATTATTAGAGAGTGGTGTATATGTGCATAAGTGAATCTATCTTTTGGTATGGTGTATTGAGCAAAGATTATTGCAGGGCAGACAAATGAGCTTAACCAAAACTGTCCTCAGCCATTAGCAGATGTTATCTTTGCAGTTCATGTAATCCATATTGTAGTCCAAATTTTATTGTAAGATAGTGAACCTTCCCTAAGGGTTGGAGCCTTCTGGGTCATTGTATTTTGAGCAGTGAGTTCTAGGCAGTGTGCCTGAATGCATGTGCATTCCCCATTGTAATATTTACACATACTACTACAGAGTATCATCTTATTGTGGGTAGGTTCTCACCATGATTTTTCCCTTAATTGGGTTTTCCACATCAAAGATATTGGTGTTATTTGTGTTGTTGTTATTGTGTTTAGCTTTATTCTTACTGTAGTTGATTGGAATCTGATATTGTGTTTAAATTTTATAATCTGGTGAAAATTGATTCATCCCTCGCCTCTCAATTTTCCTTCATTGTTGTTGCCAAGAATTGGTATTAGAGCTAGATCCTCCAGAAGAAGCTTTACTACTTGAGGAGATCTGAGATGAAAACTTATGTGTTCAAGAAGGAGAGTCCTATATTTGATGGAAGGAATTATACTATATGGAAGGACTAGATGCAAGTTCATCTAAAGTGTCTTGGAGATGAGTATTGGAAGATTACAAAGAATGTCTACAATGTTCCTCAGAATGGACCAGTTACTATTGTTGATATCAAGGATGCTAAACATAAAATAAGAGCTAAGGAAGCTTTTCTGAGTGCCTTGACTAATTCAGAGATGACTAATGTGATGGGTTTGAAGACTGCACATGAGATCTGGAAGAAGTTAGGAACCTTGTATGAAGGAGATGCACAAGTTAAAGTAGCTAAGTTGTAGAGTTTGAAAGGAAAGTATGAAGCATCAAAAAATGGGAGAAGATGAAAATATAACATCCTTTATGGCTAAGGTGAATGAGCTTGTCATGAACATCAGATGTGTCAGTGGAACTCTTGAATAAGATGATATTGTTGCTAAAGTGTTGAGATCATTACCCTTTGCTTACAAGCATAAAACAGTTTCTATTGATGAAATCCAGAGTGTGACTATTGTGACTAGGGACATGTTGGTTGGAAAGCTTGTTGCATTTGAGTGGAGCGACTTTGGAGAATCACATGGAAAATCTGAGACTGCATTCAAAGCCTCTATATCCAGGAAGTAGAAGTATGATCTGAGAGAGAGTTTATGTTGAGTATCTAGATATGAAAGAGAAAAGAGAGAGATGGAAGAGCAGGAAAGAGAATTGGATGAGCTTGAAGCCATTATTGCTCGGAGATTGCCCAAGGGAGTCGGTAAGTATGATGGAAAGTTACCTTTGAAATGTTTCTTATAATAAGACATGACATTTTTTTTCTAGGTGCCTTGAGAGAATATCTAGATATGATAAGCATGATAAATTTGAAAGACGTCATTGATCTGATAATTAGTATGATAGATATGAGAAGCATGAAAAGAATAATAAGCCCTATAAGCCTAACTAGAAGTTTAGATATCAGAAGAGGTGCTATTATGCTACTGATAAAGGTGTGACAAATAAAGAATTAGAGAATGGGAATTTAGAAGAGGAATTTGTATTTATTTATATCAAGGAAGATGATTCGGTATCAGTAAATTCTACAAGCTGCATTATTGAGGAGAAAGCTTTGGTTTCTATGATTGAAGATAAAGATCAATGGGTAATTGACAGTGGTTGTTCACATCATATGACAAGTGATAAAAAGTAAATTTGTGAGTATGGAGAGGTATGATGGTGGTATAGTAACATTTAGAGATGATAAAGCTTGTGCGATTCTTGGTAGAGGTTCTATATCTTTTAATGGGAAGAATAATATTGACGATGTCTTGTATGTTGAAGGATTGAAGCATAATCTTTTGAGTGTTGGACATATTGTTGAAAAGGGATATGATTTGAAATTCAAGAATGGTAAATTCAAGATCATAAATGCCTCTGGTATAGAGATTGCATCAAGGACTAAGACTAAAGGTAGTATCTTTCACTTGAATGTTGGTGAGAAAATTTGTTTGATTGCTTAGATTGATGAATGTTGGTTGTGGCATAGAAAGATGTGTCATGTTAATTTTGACTACATGATAAGGATAAGTTCTACTTAATCTATTAGAGATTTTCCTAAGATTGTGAAGCCATCTAATCTAGTATGTAAAGAATGTCAGTTGGGAAAGCTAAAAAGAATTACATTAAAAAGTAAGTTTTAGTCATCTAATGGATTATTAGATCTAGTGCATACTGACTTATGTGATCCTAATAGAGTGAGAAGCATGCAGGGTGATAGATATTTCATGTTTCTAATTGATGATTATTCTAGGATGATGTGGATTACCTTTCTATGGGAGAAATCAGAAGCACTAGAGAAATTCAAGATATTCAAAGCTAAGGTGGAGACTGAGAAAGGGTTGAAGATGAAGTGTCCGAGATCTGACAAAGGAGGAGAATTTACATCAAGAGAGTTTGATACATTATGTGAGAGTAATGGAATTAGAAGACAGTTATCTGCTCCTAGAACCCCTTAGAAAAATGGAGTTGTTGAAAGGAAGAACATAACCATTTTTTATGTTGCCAGGACTATGTTCATAGAAGAAAATGTTGCACAAACCTTTTGGATAGAAGTTGTTAGCACTATTGTTAACATATTCAACCAGGTGCATATAAAAGATGATTCCATTAAGACTTCTTATGAGCTATGGTTTGGTCATGTTCCTACAGTTAGATATTTCAGAGTTTTTGGAAGAAAATATTATAGCAAGAGAGATGAGGATATAGGGAAGTTTGATGCAAGATGTGGTGAAGGAATCTTTTTGGGTTATTCTACTAAGAGCAATGCCTACCAGTATTACAACAAGAGACTAAGAAAGATAATAGAAAGTGAAAATGTGAAGGTAGATGAATTTATTGGAAAGAAGATCAGAGCATGCGGATATGAATTTGATGATGAAGATGTTATTTCAAATCCTGTGCAAACTGAGATCTTAAAGAAGAATGATCTGGTAGAGAAAGGTAATTCAGATATTATTGATGTCGGTGAAGAAGTTCAAGATCTTGACAATCAAAACAATTAGAAGACTCTAAGAAGCATGTAAGGACAAGAATTGGATAAAAGAAATGGAAGAAGATCTAAATCAGATTGAGAAAAATAAGACTCAGGAGCTTGTTCTGAGACCTAAAGACAAGAATGTAATTGGCACTAAATGGGTGTTCTGAAATAAACTTAATAAATTTGGTGAAGTGGTAAGAGATAAATCAAGACTGGTATGTAAAGGGTGTTCTCAGATGGAAGGAATTGATTATGAGGAGACTTTTGCTCCAGTAGCTAAAATTGAAGTTGTTAGATTGCTACTTGCATATGTTGCTTACAATAATTTCAAGGTATATCTGATGGATGTTAAGTCAACCTTTTTGAATGGCGATTTGGAAGAGGAAGTATACATTGAGCAACCAGATGGATTTTATTTATCAGATGAAGGAGATATGGTATGCAAATTGAAGAAATCACTATATGGACTTAAGAAAGCCCCTAGAGACTGGTATGCTAGATTGGATAAGTATTTGTTGAAGTTGGGATTTTGTAAAGGTACTGCGGATAGTAATTTATATTTTAAGGTTGATAATGATAATATTTTGATTGTTGAAGTCTTTGTTGATGATATCATTTTTGGAGGAGATGATGATTTGAGTATGAAATTTGTCGATGATATGCAAAAGAAATTTGAGATGTCTATGATAGGTGAAATGAAATTCTTCTTAGGATTGTAGATTACACAAATTGACAAAGGAATTTTCATTTCTCAATATAAGTATGTGAAGGAATTGTTGAAGAATTTTGGGCTAGATGATGCTAAACCCTTTTGGAACTCCTATGGTGATTGGATGCAAATTGTCTTAAAATGATGAATCTCAAAAATTTAATTAGACTTTGTATAGATTTATGGTTGGTGGATTGATGTATTTAAGTCAGAATAAACGAGACATTATGCATGATGTTTGTCTTCGTGCTAGATTTCAAGTTGATCCTAAAGAGACTCATGTTACTACTGTAAAGAGGATTTTCAAATACTTGAAGGGGATTGTTGACTATGGATTGTGGTATCTGAAGAATGATGATTTCCTACTATGTGCCTATACTAATGTTGATTAGGCAGGTGATGTTGATGACCAGAAGAGCACTATCGATGAAGATTTATTTTTAGGAAAGAAGTTGGTTTCATGGTCCAGTAAGAAGCAAGATGTTGTATCTCTATCTATCGTTGAAGCTGAATACATTATTGTTGCTAGCAACTGTACTCAGGTAGTTTCGATGAAGAAAATGTTGAAGGATAATAGAGTGATTTATGATGAGCCTATTATTATTTATTGTGATAATTCAAATGCTATCAATATTTCCAAGAATCCAGTGTTGCATTCTAAAACAAAGCATGTATCAACAAAATATCATTTCTTGAGGGAGAAAGTCAATGATGAAGAAGTCAGATTGGAATATGTATCTACAAAGGATTATATTGTAGATATTTTCACTAAACCTTTTCGTTTAGATACATTTATTTATTTGAGAGACAAGTTAGGGGTCTTTGCTCCTCCTGATAAGAACTAGATGCATTGAGATGCATCAATCTGGTGGATTTTAAAGAATTATCTTCTTATCCGGGTTGATGAGTTGGTACTACTACTCAACCAAAGTAGTCAGTATGTGGTTCAAATGATCAATTGTGATTTTATCCTAAGGGGGAAAAATTTCCCTTCTTATAGGATGAGTTTTGGGGAGAGAAGCATGATTTGTATTATGTCTTTGGCATTGTTGTCAAAGGGGGAGAGATGCATGTGAAAAACTACCTTATTCTTGAAGCTTTATGTGCACGATCTTAGGGGGAGTTTGTTAGAATTTGCTGGTGCTGACTCATTCCTTTGCATTGATTTTTTTTCACATTCATATGTTGCCATCAATACCAAAGGGGGAGATTGTTGGATATTGCTGCTACTAGGATATGTTGTTGCCATTGATGTCATCCTATGTTTGGTGTTCTGGTGATTGCAGAGAATTTATTTGTTTTAGTTTAGTAATGAAGTATCTCTAGTATATCTACCTCATTATTTACTGATTCCATGATTCTATGAGGTGATTTGGTCAAGTTGTGGATTTTGGTACGAAGACTGTTCTTCTATGTTCTGCAGTTGGCAGAGTTCGGTATTTGATCCGATGTGCTCCGGTATGACTATATCTTTGATTACAGATTTGGGAGTGTTTTGGATATTCATGTGTATCTATATTTCAGATGTTTCATGAGTTGGTGTTCTGCAAGTTATCTTTCTATTTTGAAATGTTGTCGATGAGTGTTCTTAAGTGTTAGCGAGTTGATCGATGAAGATCTGATTAAGTGGTGTTGGTGTAGCTATTATGGATGGTTCTAAAGTGCTTTTTGGTATTTCCTAATCATTTTCTATTTGTTTTGGTGGTCTGTGTTGATAATTGTGCATAGTATTGGTGATTTTGTTGATCTGATGATACTCTTCATGTTATGCAGTATTTCTGGTGATGTAACATGTTGCAGTTTATCTTGGCAAGATTTCTGGTGGTGATGCATGTTTGGAGATTTTATTTAGGTCCATGCTATGTTGTCTATGTCATTGTATTGGTTTCATGGTTGATCTATGTATCATGTGATGTAATTTTGTAATTGAGGGTTGAGGGTTTGACCGACCTTGTAGTCAAGGTTGATGAATTGTATAACTAGGTGTTGTGTGTTGATGTGGTGTTTTCATTATCAGAGAGTGATGTATGTGTGCATAAGTGAATCTATCTTTTGGTATGGTTTATTGAGAAGAGATTGTTATAGGGCAGACAAATGAGCTTAATCAAAACTGTCATCAGGCATTAGCAGATGTTATCTTTGTAGTTATGTAATCTGGATTGTATTCCAAACATTATTGTAAGGTAGTCAACCTTCCCTAAGGGTTGGAGCCTTATGGATCATTGTATTTTGAGTAGTGAGCTCTAGGTAGTGTGTCTGAATGCATGTGCATTCCCTATTGTAATATTTACACATACTACTACAGAGTATCATCTTATTGTGGGTAGGTTCCCACCATGGTTTTTCCCTTAACTAGGTTTTCCAGATCAAAGATATTGGTGTTATGTGTGTTGTTGTTATTGTGTTTATCTTTATTCTTGTTGCAGCTGATTGAAATTTGAGATTATTCTTAAATTGTATAATCCAGTGAAAACTGATTCACCCCCCCCAGTTTTCCTTCATTGTTGTTGCCAACATGTTGAACACTACTGAATACTGAGAGGAGGGGGGTGACTCAACATATACTAAAATTTTATCAAAGTAAGAACATTAACTCCACAACATTCTTTCATCACATATGCATGAGGTGGATAACTAAAAAAACTAAGACATCCACAAAAGAACACCAATATTTTTACATGGGAAACCCAAGCTGGGAAAAGCCATGGTGAGAATCAAACTCACAATATATGTAATAAATGTTTACAATTATTTAGGCCATAGGCTAGGGAGTTCACTACTTCAGACCTGTAAGGTAAAGCATACAACCTTAGGACAATATGAAAAAGAGAGACTTGCACAACTAAAGATCAGTTTTTTAGGGCAAGATACAAAAGAGAGACTTGCACAACTAAAGATCACTTCTTCAGGGCAAGATACAAAACATTTATCCAAATACAATAAGAATAATAGATTAAATTGCAAAAGAGAATAATATCTACTAGTATGTAGATATAGTTCACAACTTAATACTCATCTAATCCAACTTTCATCTTTATACTGTAACACATCCACACCTTTGTATCACCTTAAAATTGCATTATATTTGTACACAATTCATGCACACTTCATGTCCATATACACTACATATACTATCTCAACATATCACTTCATTCTCTACTTAACACAATTGATCTATCCTTTATATACCACCCATATCATCAACAATCTTTGTTAGTTTATCTTAAAAATGTAGCGTGTATATGCATCATCGACCCAAAATATTTCTTGAAGAGGGTAATGGAGATGTGTGAGGATTCACACCATGTTGGCACACCTTCCAAATATCACCAAAAAGACTTTACATGCAACTAGACAGACCAAAACACATAATTCATCTCATATCAATTTGTCTTACCCAAACATTAGATCCAGATCCAAAAATAAGATATACAAACAACCAAAAAAGAAGAACAATGTGCTATGAAGATAATCTAATGATCCTCAACATCCTTAGAGTAATAGAAAGACAAGATATGCAACACATTCCTCTACAACATCCTAAAATTGCATAAACACTGATCACAGACATTGATAGCTCTCACAGTAAAACTTTTGTTCATTTAAAAAACTAAAATGTAAGAATATTGGTTTACTATAACCATTCCACTTGAATCCAAATGTCCATCTAATACATATTCAATACAACCATACACTACCAGAAAAAGATATCATTCACCATATCAATCACCAGAGATAGTCACACAATTTCCAAACCAAACAAAAGAACATCAATCCACTAAAAATACAACATAACATCAACATTTACCATCTAGAACACTTACAATTAGTTTACACAACATATCCATATATTTCTAAAAGTAATTCATCATTTTGTACATAATCTATATATAACTCTGCATTATATCATTTACAAGCAAAGATCTAGACTAGCATCCAAATACAACCAATATCAAAGACTCGACCAGAATATCATCAGACCACATACTTCTACATCATGTCACCTTTGGATCAATAGCTATACTAGACATCAACAACCTACTCTTAAGAAATCCATTGGACAAGCCGATTCACACCTCTTACAACCTACGTAGTCTTCTGTTCTTGGAGAAAAAGCAATTTGCTTAGCTTTGCATCCTTCCCAAGGTATCATTTCTAATACATCTGTGGGATACGCTCGTACACACTACGTACAACCAATGCACGTATCATAAATTTTCATTGAATGTGCCATTGAATCTAAGAACCCCATTATTATAGAATTTTTTTTTATTGAATAATATTTTTTAATATATGGCCAATGTCGATATATTATGAATATCAAGAAAATCAATAATTGTATTATCGGTGACATAATGAATAGATTCAGAATTTAGCTATTGTTTTATAAAAGAGATAGATTTGACCGAATCTGGTGTAATCGTGTTAGATAGATCATTTGAATAATGAGTTCAATATGAATTATTCTCTTTATTGATCGTAATACTTATAAAAAATCTCTATAAAATAAAGATAAAATAGAGATCTGGATCTATTTTTAGAGAGGTAGGTCTAGTATCTATTTGAATAGCACCAACAACCAGACCAATAACACCAACAACCAGACCAATAGCACCAACAACTGGAACACCAATAATTTTGACATCAATGAAAATAAAGACTCATATGTGCAATAGAGTGGTCTATCAAAATTTATTAAGGTTTAAAAAGGAACCAAGGGGATAGAGCCAAGTGAGAGTTTAAGGAATATAAACATATTAAAAATTAAAATTTATAAACCATACACATAAAAAAGTTAAATACACCCAAAGAGTCAATTATAAATTATTTTCTCAAGTGAAGGGTACAAAATTTTGAAAGGTGCTATGATTCTTGCTAAGGGTGTTTGAATAGGAAGTCTATTTTAGCTAGATACATGCATGATTTAGTGCAATTTCTCATTTTTCTACAATGAAGAGATTTGCAAAATCTACATCTTGGGTAGAAGCATTTACCATAAATTATTAATTCATTTAATAAGTTCATTACATATATTTGTAAGACACCTATAGAGGCACGCTTAGGAAAAGACCCTTGATTGACTATTATAACTTGTTCACCTATTTTTAGGTTTACAAATTATTGAAAAACTAATTTATATACAAAAAAACTATTATAAAGTTTACACATTGAATCTAAGATCTCTATATATAGTGGCAATACAAGACTATAGTGAAATTTGGGACTACAATGCATATGCACCAATATCTAGTTTTGTGCTAATGTCTAGATTTATGGAATATTCTTGGCTTGTTCAATAGTGGTAACTTCCCTCACCTTTTAAAAAAATTATTTGTGGAAGTTGTTCCTTTCTATTTAATTATTATTATTTTCCTACCATCCCACTTTAAATAAATATGTCATAACTTGTAATTTATCCACTCTTTCATGTTCTGATTAATTAAAAAATAGGTTTTCAGGACCCAAAACCTTTACATCATAGATAGAGAAAAAGCACCGAGAAGAACATAACAAAAGAGTCCGCAGAAAAAAAGACTGGCCAAAAGACCAGCGAACAGAAAGAACAGCCTAACAAAAAAAATAGCAAAGAAACAAGGAATGCGCTACACATCGATTTCTTTAGCAGATCCTCCGCCTTTGTCACCAACTCATCATAGGTGGCCCCGACAGCTTTCAGGTCTTCTAGATCCTTGTTCGGTTTCTTTTCCTTCCTCTTGCCTTTGGTGCGGGTTCTAGGACCTTGAGCTTCCCCTGTTCCTTCAGCTTCTAGTTCTAAGTCCTGGATTTCCTTTTCGTCATCAACTCTTTCATGTTGCGATGCATGCCTTTGTATGAAATTGACCAACTGTCAATTCATTTAATTGAGGCTTAATGCCTTGTAAAGAACTTACCTCTTAAGTAGGTATTCCTAAGTGTTTTGTATGTCATTTTATGCCATCTTGGAATTGTTTCCCCATATTTGAAATACCCAAACTTTGAATTTCAAATTGGTCCCAATTTTGAATGAAGGCCCAATTATGTGTCTCCATGAAATGAGTGAGCATGTGATCCAAGATTGTCATTCTTAATCTAATCATAAATATGTCAGTCAAAATGTGAAAAAAATGGATGGATTTTTAAAATGAAAAAGAATTGAGGAAAATCTCTTTGTGAACATGTCCTAAGCATCGTTTTGTGTCATATGACCAATTTTTGCTTGAACCCAGTTCACAGTTTGCCATATTTTAAACTTTCAAATTTTGATGTCCCTCGCTCTAAATCAATTGAAGTCCCACACCCGAGGTATCGTCTATTGGCTTGATGATGGTTGTAATGATTAAAATCTTCATATGTTGTCATTGATGAAATACATACACACATATGTTCATATTATCTATCGGTCAGTGTTTAAAGTAGTATTGATTTTGGTATCACTAAGTCACCCCCCCCTCTTAGTGCTTTACAATTCCATCAATTGGTATCAGAGCCTAACTTCTTTAAAGCCTAATCACTTGGAAGGAAACCCTAAAGCTACCATGGGGGATATGAGCTACTTTGAGATGGCTAGAGAGCTTGAGGCTAGTAGAAATGAGCTTGAAACCTTAAGGGTCAAACTGAAATCTTCTCAAGTCAAAAGGAGAGAGATAACTGAACAACTGTTAGAAATATCTAATAATAGTTCTTCAGATGAGGCCAATATTGATGCTTTAGCTGAGGAAGTTGAAAAACTAAATAGTGAAAAGTTGAATCTGAGGAGAGAGCTAGAAGGTCTTACTATTCGCATGAGTTAGGAACTGGAAGCTAGTAGAACTGCGAAAGATCTCATCAAGGAAAGAGATCATGAGATTGCAAAGATCAAGTGAGAGAATGCTACTTTGCATGAGCATTTGAGTGCAGAGAAAGAAGAAAAAGATAACTTGCAGCTAGATCTTGAATTAGCATCATCTTTGAGAGAGAACCTATCAAAACATAATGAAGATCTCACCAGACAGCTCACTAAAGCAAATAGGAAATTGAAAAAGTTCAACAAAAGTTCTACCTTGCTAGAAGAACAAATGCAATCACAAAGGATGAATGGTGATACCTCTGGACTTAGTTTTCACACATCTGAAAAAGGAGAATCCTCTAGTACCAAGAGCAACACTCATAAGAACAAATTTGCTCCTAATGCTAAAAAGCCTATTGGTAAGAAGGTCTTTAAACTTGTTTGTTTTGTTTTCCATAAACCTGGTCACACTGCAAATGTTTGTAGAAACAAACCTAATGGAAATGCAAGCTACAATACAAATTCTAGGTATGTGTTCAAGAAATTTGAAGGTCGTTGCTTCACATGCAAAATGTATGGACATAGATTAGTTGAATGCAGATATGGAGAAAATAATCCAGTATCACTTATGCATCCAAGACCAAATGGCAATTGGATGATAAATTATGTTAACTGGGGTAACATGAACTGACAAAGACCCTATGACAACCGGTTTAGTCCATTTGAGATGGAAAAGGTAAGAATTTCATTTGCACCATCTGTAACAATTTTGGTCATGTGGCTATGAATTACAAAAGAAGAACTGGGAGAGGTAATGCAGGACCTTGGAGATCATCTGGAATGTTCTGCTATCATTTTCATAAACTGGGACACATGGCAAAATTCTGTAGATCTAGAAAGAGAAAACCGGTTAATCCTTCTAAAGATCAGAAAGGCAAGAAGAAGGTCAATATTGAAGAAACCAGAGAAGAAATGAATCAAATATGGAAGAAGAAGAGTGATGATTTACCTAGAGAAGAAACTATTCCTTCACCCAGTGTGGAGAATCCTTCACAGGTGAACTAAGCCTTTTCAATATGGATAAGGGGAGCATAATGGTAAATCCACTTACGAACCCCTTGAGATGAATGAGTGGTAAGAGAATTTGAATGCATGAAATTTTGATAACTTTTTGTCAATCTGTTATCAACTAGTTTTACATTTGTCAATGTTGTATGTATCATTAAGTGGTGTAATTAGGGTTTGTAACCCTAATGGGTGAGCATTTAATGTAGTAGGTAAAAAGGATAAAAATGAGTTTCACTTTGTTATTTTTACCCTAATGCATTTGAGAAAGAATTTTTGAGTGCTTGCAGAGCTAAGAAAGGATTGCTAGCTGATT